>NC_053422.1:16111000-16411000 GCF_016859285.1 Xiphias gladius
CTGACATTTTAATGACTACAAGGCAGCAGCTCCAACCTGAGATTGCAGCAGTCAGTCACACCTGGGGGGCAGAGAGCAAGGGCAACCACTTGTGCGTTTGGTTGAAAGTTTGTGTAGGTGTGTGTGTGTGCGTTTGTGTAAGCCTTGTGTATAAATAGGTATGTTACGATTAATGTTTGTGTGATCTCTGGTCGAGTGTGTGCATCACTATAGAGTGGCCATGCTGGGGCTTGAACATTTTGAGCATGTTGCTGTCTCAGCAAGATGTATAATATAAGAGCAAGATCAAATGGAAAATGTTGTATTAGGTTACAAAAATCAAAAGTTTGGACAGTGTTTGGTCCCAACACTCAAAACAACACATCCTCAGCCATATGACCGTGCTCATGAAGCTCAGTGACAGTGATCGTCTGCCTGGGTATTGATCTACATCCAGTCTTCAAGATCAATCTTGTGTTAACCGTGTTACCTGACATCAGTTTCTCCCGTGTTGTACAACATGCCATCTCTCTCTCTCTCTCTCTCTCTCTGCATGCACATGGGTGAGGAAGGTTTGTCAGAGCTACCCTGTTGCTAAGTCTGATATATTACATTCATTAAATGGACTGTCAAACCCACACACTCACCAACACACATACACACATAAATGACCAACTGTAGTTGCTACAGGCACCCTCGGCTGAATGTCAAATCCAATGTGCTTGCCAATAGACCATCGCCATGGTAACACAATTATATTTAGCAGTGGCATTATGAAGTACCACATATTACTATATACAGACTATATACAAATGCAAACAGTTTAACATTGCAAAGATTCTGTGCAGCAATTCTAAAAGTGCTTAAGGTGTCAAAAATGCAAGACTTCTCATCAAACATTCAGATTGTTCACAATGTGCCTGTGTTGTTTCAGATGAAAAACACTGCCTACAGCGTTGGCACTATCCCCAATACTTTCCCACTGAAAGATGTTGATGAGTGTACTTGTGTTCCCATACTGCACATTCTTCCTGTTCAAAACAGAAACAATGGAAATGTCAGAGCGCTGTCCTCCTCAGAGATACGAGGACAAAAGTCAGACTTCAATGTTCTCTTTTAGCACGCATGGCCGCGCTAACATCAGCCATAATAGAACCAAGAAAATTTTGCAAGACAGCTAAGCTGTCACTTAAAGTTTTCATGTGACTTGCCAAACTCGTAGTAGATTTGCAATCTGCCATTTTGCTTTGGCATATATCTGGCACTTGACTTTTTGGGGGTTGTCTTCATAAATCTGGAAGATGCTTGACTTTTTCGACATCTGGTTAGCATAGTTGTAACTTGTAAGCCTGTCATGTGTCCCTATGATGCACAAACATGACGACAAATAAAACATCCATTCTGACAGCTATCACTAAAAATGGTCACAGCTATCCTATGTTTCTCTCTGATGTTTCACAGGCGTGAAGATAAATTTAAAACTTATTTCATACAGACATAAACACTGTCACAAAGACACTGATAATAAAAAAAGATCTCTGAGCTATGTTTTTTTTATGGGTGTAATTTAGAAAAAGGAACAGACTCTGAAATTATCCATAAATATTCAGCCAAAAACTTCATAAGAGCTTGGAAATTATGTTTGGGCATGAATTCAAATGAGGAAAAGAGAAACTGGGCAGATGGTGACAGCACTTGTTTGATCTAATGAAGATTCAAAGCATAAGAGGCTGATGAAACAAAAGACTGGTGAGATAATAACGAGCTAACCACTTTGCTCAAGTGTGTGTGAAATTCATGCAAATAACTATCAGCTAAATCCCACAGGTCTTTGGTATGTTGATTCACTATCATCCAACTACTGGAAAATAATTTAAGATTTATCTAAGGCTTTCAACACATAAAAACTGGAAGTTTCTCAAAGAAAAGAAGACAGAGGGAAATACAGAGGAGGGTAGACGATAAAATGCCAGACAGGAGAGAGAGACTGAATAAAAATCAAAGGAGCGGGAATAATTATTGTATGTATATGGGAAATGTGGAAAAAAGGATGCCAAGAAAGAGTGACTCCTTTAAGAAAAGCAAAGAATGTTCAAAGATAAGAACTGAGATGAACTGCAGTAAAGTTATGTATTCAACAGGGACACAACATTTCTGTTTATTATTATCTGTTTTTATTTCTCATCATTTCCAAAAGATACATTTGCATTTTCCTGGAAAAGTAATTGTTTGCTGTGGACTTTAGAGAATCAAACATTAGTTTTTAAGTATATTTTACTGTAGAAAACAAGCAATAAAACCCTGCATCTCAATCAAGATTTTAATAGCCACAGAAGACCACCAGAAGTTATCATCACATACTGAGTGCAGTCAGTAAACAGTCAAGAGATGAGGTATTGCTTCTAATAAACTGTGGGTTTGGTAAATTGTCTACTTTGTTAATACAGACTAAAACTTTTTGGAAGAAAGTTGAGGCAGAAAAGTAATCAGATGTGTAAATGAGAAAAAGAACTTGATTTAGTAAAGCAAACTGACTGTGAAAGAAAGTCCCTGTTTAAACAGAAGCTTTGTGGATGTAAAAAACAGGCCTACGCTATGAGAGGAGTGAGAGTAAACCCAGGAGTAAAGATGCTTCCTGTAAGACAAAAAAATTGAGCTGAAAGACACTAATGCTCGCTTGTGCTCCATACAGCTGAGGGGATCATTACCGGTGGTAATTTTCTGTGGGTTTGTGACTACAAGCGATAGAAAAATATTGATTACTGCAACTTAAAGACTACTATGAAGAAAAATTATAGATGAGTAGAGCTGCTATGATTAGTTGATTAATCAATTAGTTGATCTATGACAGTAAACTCAAGTTGTTTAGGTTTTGCACTGTATCAGATAAAAGACAAAATTTGAAGAGATCACCTTGGATTTTGGGAAATTGGGAGGGCATTACAATTTTTTGATGTTATTGGTTAAAGGAATAAACGATTAATTGAGAAAATAGTCAGATTGATCGATAATAATAATTGTTAGTTGCAGCCCTAGATAAAAGCATTGTTTTTCTTGTTGTGAAATTAAAGAAAAGGATCATTATCAAACATACACTTTCTCCAGCTAACTGTTCAGTGTTAATTTGACAGCGGGTAAATATCCTATTCAATCTGACCATATTTACAGTATAAGGCACCAACAAGCTTTATCTACAATATTTAACTGTTGACTTTCTAGTAACAAACCCTTGAAAGTTTTCTCAGGTATTTATATCACCCATCTTTCTTCTTAAGTCTCACCATAGTGAAGAGTGCTTTGACGACAGAGATTCTCTTTCTCCCATATATCAACTATAGAGAGGCAGTATGGAAACAGGCAAAAGGATCTATCGATAACTGCACAAACTGTCCACTTCTCTTATTACTATCTCCTCTCCAGCTCTGTTCATTTGCACTTCAGCAGAAACTGTAAAGGTGAATAATGACTCAAAATAGTCCACCTTATAATCACCTTCTTCACCTTACGCTCCCAGTGACATTACTTATTTTACTTTACTCTCTATTAATACTAATTCTTAGAGGAGCTAGATATGTAAAGCTTTTTTAAGATGTTTTAGGATGTTAAATAAATGTAGTCTAGTATAAACATGCAAACGGGAGCATTTTTGATGTGATGTTCTCCATCATTAACTGAGAAATGTTGTGAAGTTTGTCAGGTAACAGGTGTCCTGATGACAACTGTTAAAAACAGAAAAGTGTTGAAATTCCTGTGTTTGTAAGATTAAAAACGTTAAATATATTTATTCATCTGTAACCTGATGGGGACAAAGTGCTGCTGGCAGCAGAAAATGAAAATATAGATCAAACAGATAAGACATAAGTTTATGTATAGAAGACTGATTTTAACCTTTAGTCTGCCCCTGTAAAATGATTTTGGCAATTTGCAGCTGAAAAGCATTGAGGTTAAAACTGAAGTCTAACTTTTTAGACGTCTATTTTACATTTAAAAATTTGCTAATTTATTGACTATATTTCAAAATATAGTAAATTTAAACACAGTAAATGAAATGCTATTAAAACAAGACTATATGCAGCTTATATTCAAAAACTCAGTTTTAAATTACATTTAGCCCAGTTTTAAAATCTTAGTTTTTTCAGATGCACTACAATCATCCTCACTCAGATATATCCCATGATCTACAGTATGATGACTATGATAGGAGTGTTCGATCATTGCAACAAATTACAATATGAGATAGGATTATTCATTGATCATTGTCTTATAATAAACGCTTTGATCTCAGAATTCAGGCTTACTGGTGGTTCCTAGGGTTTCCAAGAGTAGAATGGGGGGAAGAGCTTTCAGTTATCAGGCTCCTGTGGAAGCAGCTCCCAGTGTGGATTCGGGAGGCTGACACCCTCTCTACATTTAAGATTTGTTAAGGCTGGTGGACGCCGCACAGGCAGGGAGGGCCCGAGCACAGACACACAGGCAGACAAGTGTAGTGAAGGAACTTCAATATATGGACAGAAGAGAATCGGGCTTACAGACAGGTGGGTGGACAAGCAGGCAGGCAGGTACAGGCAACAGGTTACTACACGCAGGTAGCAGGCACATAGGGAAACATGGAAACATATACAGACAATCTGGCAAGGAAGTGGTGGAAATGGCTGGTTTGAGTACTGGCTGGGAAAATGAGGAAACTGGGAACAGGTGTATGAGTGGGCAGGGAAGCTAAGATGATTGGGAATAGGGGACAGGTAAACAGGTGGATCTGGCAGTAAGGTGACTGGGATAGGGAGGAAAGTCTGAGGACATCTGGTGGGTGGATGGACTGTGGGAGGAGACAGAGCTCAAAATATACAGGACTGAAACAGGAATCCTAACGGAAGGTATCTCAGTATCTCTGACTCTGGAGCTGCAGGATCCAGATCTGACACTACTGCTCAACACTCATCATCATCATCATCATTATTGTTATTGTTATTGTTATTGTTATTATTATTATTGTCATTATTATTATTATTGTTGTTGTTGTTGTTGTTATTATTATTATTATTATTATTATTATTATTATTATTAATTGGTGCTGCTATCATTGCTGCTCTTATTATTAAAAACATAATTACACATAAAAATATCACTATTATTATTATTGTCATTATAATAACCAGTCTGACAGTGCTTGAATACAACAGTATAAACAGCTGTTAGTGGTCTGTTCTGTCTTCTCTCTCCCCCTCTCCCCCTCTTTCTACTCTCTGCCCCATTTCTCTCCTCTAAACCCAACCAGTCGAGACAGACGGCCGCTGTCTTTGTCCAAAAGAGTCCAGTGTTATAAAGACGGACAGTATATAGATTTTATTCTGAACTGAGGATGAGTCCACGATGTGTAATATTTGATGACTGATTGAACATTTAAGAGGGAACATTAGTAAAGATAAGTCTTTGGTAACAAACTAATGTCCAACCAGGTGCTCCAATATGCACTTTGATATCGACCGTATGAATGATAAAATGAAGCACCATGTCAGACAGCTTGTTCAGGCTCAGCAAGGGGAGACCAAGAGAAACCTGATTCACTGAGTCAGGAGTTGAAATCTGTTTCTGGAACTAAGAACGCGGCATTTCCCTCAACTCATGGGTTTTTACTAAGCCCGCTTTCTGGTTATTTAGTATCCTCTTACTATAGTAACTCCTTGGCAGAGGTGTTTGTTTGTCAGACTACTCAAAAAGTACAGAGCCGGTTTGCACTGAACTTGGTGGAGGGATGGGGCATGGCCCAGGGATGAATCCATTAATTGCTGGGGCAAATCTGGATCATTTACCATGAATTTCAATTTTTTCCTCTGATGTTTATATGTTGGTTGACACTAGCCGTGGAGAAGGTCTCCGCTCAGTGTAAATTGATGGAAATAATTTACCTGAGGGTTTAGTCTTTATAGGTTTCAGTAATGTTGAAGTGTGTTCCTTTTGCTCTAGTGAAAATTATTAGTTATTATCAACAATGTTTGTAAGCACTGGAGTACATCAGGACTATACTGTGACATATATTTCTAATCAGCTGAAAATTATTTTTTCCATCTATAACTCAAACTTTTCCATTGGTATTGGAGTACTACACCTGAAAATGGCATTGATGGAGCCATCCCTTTCTTCCCATTTTTCACACAATCTTTGTTTGTTGTCCAGTCCAAGTTACCCATAAGCATACATGACACAACACAGACAAAAAAGCCCTTTTTTGGGCTTGGGACTTGGCAGGAGCCCAGCTCTTGAAGTAGTCATCCTGAGAAAAAACGCAGCAGAACAAAAGCATGAAAAATAAATGTTGGTGCCACTGAATATACAGAGAAAGAAAGACAGAGAAAATGTTTGTTGGTCTATTTAGTGAAATGTGTGCATGCCTACCAGTTTGTCGGATTATCTGTGAAATTATATGTATGCATCACTAGGCTACTGAGAATGAAAATAAAACAATGTCAGCAAGATAAAAGATTAGTGCAGCTACTTGGTACCTCTAATTTCTTATAGAGAGTCTATTTCCTCTCTGTAGCTTCAATGCAAACATTTAAGGAACCTTAAGGATTGTAGGTTTTCATGAGGTACTTATCCCTCCAAAATCCTTATTTGTAATGTGTCAACAAACCAAACCACGAGACAAAATGGACGTATGGCATTAGTGTTCCAAGATAAAAACCAAGGAGTATGCATTGGCATACACACTGAAGAGTACATGACTGCTCACAAAACAACATCCCTCCCATAGTTATGCCCTGTTTAAAGAAATTCTTAATAGGAATTACCCCTTGAGATGTACCATCTCATTTTCGAGGGGGTCCTTAATGACAATAATATAATATAAACACAAATTAGACAGAACATTAAACCAAAACTAAATAACAACAAGATAATTAAACAATACAAAATGAGATGAAAAACAATCAAAGAAATAAAAAAAAAACAATAGGTATCAATAATAAGACATGTTCCAAGCAGAGCACAAAAGTGTATTGTTCATTCAAAGATTACAGAAAAGTATTAATGTCAGTGATAGTATTAAGTAATAAAATGATAAAACATAATTATAGAGTTGCTATTATGGACATGTACACCAGCTCCTATAGTAAGAAGACAGAGATTATTCCAATCAGAGGGAGCTTTAAACCTAACAGCTTTCTTAGCTATTGATTTAGGGACTGCAGGAACTGAAAAAAAGAGCTTTATAGAGTGTCTCAATTGATAATTAGAGGAAAAAGGTACCATAAACTGTTTTAAATAGTGACAGCAATTTAAAGGTATATGTTTGAAAATAAACTGCAGCCAATGTCGCTGTCTTCTTATTAAGGGAAAGGGCAAATTAAGAGTTTTATACAAAGGACAGCCAAGAAAAAATCTGCATAGTCTAGTATAAACTATATTGAGAGGACGGAGATTACTTTTAGATGCAGCCTGATATACAACATCAGCATAATCCAATATTGGTAAAATGAGTTGTAATGCAAGCTTCTTTTTAATGGAAATGAAAAACAGTTTCTGTAGCAGTAAAGAACACCAATACTGACGTTCATTTTCTTCTCAATATAACTAACATGGCATTTAAATGAGAGTTCAGACTCTAGCCATAGGCCAAGGTATTTGGTGTGTTCAACTCTTTGCAGTGGCATACCATCAAAACAGGCAATAACACATGAATAAGCCTTAGATTTGGATTTAATGTTTTGACGAGTTCCAAAAATCATAGTATGAGATTTAGTTTTATTGATTAGTAATTTATTGATTCTGCATTAAATTAGTTTTAGATGGGAATATTACCATATCGTCCGCATAAAGCTGAACACAACATTCATAACAAAATGAAGAGAGGCCATTAATAAGAATTACTTTGTGCAAAGGAGTGATATGTGAAGATTTCCATATGGCAGATATTTCACAAGGATATAAAGATGTGTTAGAAAGGATCTTAGAGAGGGCACATGAAATTTGGTTTCAGTTCTATCTGACCCAGGACCACTACTCATTTGTAGATCATTAATGGCATCTTGTACCTCGACAGGTGTTATTCTTCTGAAAGACATTAAGTTGCAACTATGCAGTACATTGCTAAATAGAAGGGTCAGGCATTATGGCAGAACAAACTGAGGAAAAATGCTGATCAAATGCTTGAGTGACTAAAAGTGGATCATGCAATATAACGTTGTTAATTCTGAACTGATTAGGTAAAGTTATATCAGATGCTGTACATTAATTACAGTTTTGATTTTATTGCAAAATTGTTTAGGATTTTTAAGTCATGAGCAAGATATTCTTTAAAATAATTAGATTTGGCATTTCTGGTCACAGTTTTGCCCATATTTCTCAACTGTCTGTACTTTTCTCAGTCAGGAGGATCCTTTGACACTGACATGTGGCCCATGCATTATCTCTCTGCCTAAAAATACTTATGACATCAGAAGTTATCCAGGGAAGATACCTTCCCCTCACATTGATAGTGAATTCAGAGTATAAAAAGTACCAAGCATTATGAACATTTGGCATTAGTTGATAACTGTCAAAATTAATTGACATTAAGTCATTAATAAATCAATCTATATTCGTTTTCTTATAATGCCTGATTCTAATTAATTGGATGGCAATTTGGTAGTTTAATTTTCCAGATACAGTATCTGATACATTGCTGAGGCAGTCAGACATAACCCCTGCTTTTAAAAATCTCTTTGTTTGAGTCCAATTTTCTGTCAAGCACAGATTGACATGTAGGTGTAACTCAAGTGGGAACACTAATTAACTGTAATATCATGCCCTATCCCACAGGGCATAATAATTTAGTTTACCTGCCTGAGATTTCTTTTGATCTAAAAAAAGTAAATGATACAGCATGCAGTTATGTTGAGCTGCTCTCATCTGTAATCAGCTTTGCTTATCGGGTCCAGCAGTTCAACAGGAATTTAGAGACAGACTACAGTGATTTGTTCACCTGATTATCCCCCCCCCCCAGACCAGTGATCTGTCCCATTGAGATGAGACAAATCACAGAGAATTAGCCTCCAATTACACTCTGTGAGCAGGCTAGCCTCTCTTCATCTGTCATCCACAATTAGCCGCACAAGCAAATGTTTGAAGTTAAATACTGATTAGAGGGTTGTACTCTGAAAATGATTCCCCTCTCCACCCACTTACACAGCAACCCTCTATCTAATGTAGCTTTCAGTGCTTTTTTCCATCAAGAGCAGAGTGTTGGCATGATTACAATAAAATTTGTGTATGATCAAAGTGTGCGTGTCAGCACCTGAATATTTCTAATAAATCACAGTTGCATGCTTTAGACGCTACAGATGGGAGATAGGCAAACAGATGTGTGACATGTGAGTTGATGTGCTGCAGAAGGGTGCTACGTGGGGCCAAATCATGTTTTTGCTTATACAGATAAACATATATATCCAAAGTAGGCCTAACTCCTGACTCTTCACATGCATGAATACTCGGGTGGCGGTGGCAGAGACATTAGAAGAGAGGAGACAAACCACTTAAAGCACTTTCAATGGAAAAGTCCATAATGCCAAAGAGGGCAGTAGAATGACACATATCCCGCCCCTTCCTCCCAAAAGACAATTGTTTGCTTTATAACAGCCGAACAGGAAACATTTCAAGTCAAATGTGTTGTTGCACTGGCAAAGTGACGCCTTGCAAATGTGTAAAAGAGGTATAACCTGTAAGTGAAAAAAAGTGTTTTAAACCTTATTTTGGGGCAAAGTCACCAAACTTTTTAGCTGTTTGTATTAGATTTGACTGGTGATTCTATACATGCAGTTTTTTACATACTGGACCATTGAAAGTGAATTTCTGGCTCTCTCCCCATTCATTTAGATAGGACACGGTCTTGTTAGTCCAAAATAACTGCCCAGAGGCCTTGCCAAGATGGCTGCAAAGTGGTGAGGCTTGCTTATAAGGACTTGTAAGGGTGATGGTTCCTCAACAGCTGTTTTGCTCTAGCAATATCACCTAATGCCTAATGAAAAAAATCTCTCTCCCACTGAGACAGAACAAAACTGCTCAGACAGTCCCTAGTTCTGGCTTTTCACAGCTCACTACCCAGTGCTGCACCAACTCTCTGGACTATACTGAGTTCTTTTCAACAACAATTTGTCTTTTCCTCCCCACCTCTCTCTGTTACGGAACAATTTTGTGTGTCTCTGCCTTAAACATTCTCCCTCTTCTTCCCATAACACTGCTTCTTTTGCCCAAACTTTAACATACCCATTTATACTGACAGTCATGCAAATAGCACCCTGCATTAAACACAAGAAGGTGAAGGGTTATTTTTATGTGTTTTTATATATTATCTTACTATGAGACTAAAAGAAAGCAGCTTATGGTGCTTATTAAACTCAGGTGCTTGTACTAAACAGAGGTGTTATTCTGTAAAGAATGCACCCAAAGATATATGGTTGTCTATATGTGAAAAACAACCCCTTATATGGAAACGGCATGACAATTTGAAAAACTGTCCTTGGGTGCTGTGTAGTGTCTTGTCTTTTTCTACCTCTTTTTCTACAGATAAGTCGTTAAATAGGGAGAGTCAATCATGTCCAGAGTGAAATGTCTGTACAAGGGAGGCACATACCTGAGGAGTGACGGAGGTCTCAGCCAATAAGAAGATGACCGTGCCGACAATGTTATTTACTATGTTTAAACTTAATATCTGCTGGACCAGGGAGAGAATAGGCACTCAGACTTCGTGAACTGATGTGAATGCTGTATGCTTGTCAGAGATGCATAGTCTGGTCCAGAGCTCTGTAAGCAACCTCAATCTTTAAGACTCTGCTGTATTTTAATAAATAGATGTGAATTTAACATTTGCATCCTGCATAATTCACTAAACGAATGCGCGAGTCCTGATGTTTTGAAGGATGGACTCAACAAAGGGCACTGATGTACATTACCTGTTCACCATATCTTTGTCAGCAGGGAGTAACATGACATTGGCCTGCGATACTGTGGTATTGCTTATGAACGGGGCCAAATTTTGACAGGTCCTACACTTAACTGAGCAGTGCTGTTGTGCTACAGTGCTTGGCTTGTATGGTCATGCAGTTGATAAGACAGAAACTGAAATTTTTAAAAGCTTCTATGGTTTGGACTTTAGTTTCACTCATGCGTTTCTATTCCTACTTTCCTACAACGGATAGGAGCCTCACTGTTTCCACTCAACTTCCATTTACCACACTATAGTTGTACTGTACTTGCTGTGTTAAGCTGCTACTAATGCAGATAGAACATTTTCTGGGTCACAAAAGCTTTTAACTGAGTCAACAGTGGATGGCTTTTATCGTGAAGCGGCTACCTGAAAAAGCCTTGTCAATGAGGTTAAAAACCGACTACTTACTTGATTAAAACACAAATAGTATTATTACCATTTTGAGAACTTTGTTTTTGGTCAGGGGATCAACTTTAAATGTAAGAGGCGCAGTGGCCATGGTGAGCTGGTAACATGAAGGAGTGCAGATAAAAAGTGCTTTTATAAAATTCATCAAGATAAGCGACAACTTTTACAGCGCTGCCCTATCACTGTACCAGAATCATAGGGTCTGATCAATGTTGTCCACGGTAGATGCCAATATCCCGACTGTATAGATCCAGTACCAGAGTAAGATCTTTAACTTCTTTATTATATAGCAAAAATAGACAGACCATAAGAGAAAGAGTAGGATGGGATAAGAGGAGAGAGGCATGGATGCATAATAATGTCAGACACAGGCAATTATCTACAAATTTACCCCAAAAAAGGGGAAACTGGATCAATGAGTGTAGGAGTCCTTGTCTTGTAATCTGTAGCTGCTAAGGTTTAATGACAGTTTGAGGTTTGACGACCTTTTTATCAATTTCTTCACACTATTCATCTCCGCTTTAATTATTTTTTTTCACTCTTATTGGAATGAAAGTGAAGCTTCAAGATTGTTTTGAGACATACAGTAAGTACTGATATTTAATAAGAAAATGTTTTTTTTTTTATTATTCTTTTTGTACATGTGTTAATATGTCAGTGTGTGGACAGTAGATGTTCAGAGTTGTTACTTTCGATTCCCACACTATGAATTATAAATAGTTTTTTGTGAGGTGTGCTTGTATTTGGAGCAATGCTTCACATAAAATTCACAGTTGGAATAAACAAGAAATAAATGTTGAAAATGTTCAAAAAGACAGATGTTTTCACATTAGACTCTTAATTTGTGGGTTTGGGTGATTGTGGGGATCATTCTCTCAGAGATACTCTCTCTTGCAGTTTATATTACCACAACAACTGAAGTCACCACTGAGAATAGTGTGATCCTCTAATCATATAGACTATTATAAGAAAATTGCTTTTGTGATTTAGTGACTTCTTATATTCTCAACAGTTAATTCACACAATACTGTCAGTTATGAGAAAAGGTATTTGTGATGTGTTGATAACAGACACTACCTCACCCACTACGAAAATGTGGAAAATATTTTTTCAAAATTTATGAGGCATGCCACCCTAGAGTAGGTTAACAGATGACCACCTCGTTAGCAAAAAGGTTGGTGCAGAAAAAACCTCACTGCTCTCACTGGGGAGTGTAGTCTTGCAGTGGCAACACAATTTACTTACTGGTTATCAAAATTTAGATTTTCTTTTCCGCATTATTTCCAATATATACATATAATGCAATATTTATGCATAGTGTGCATAGATATTAATGCCCCAAATCATGGCTGACCAGCTACCCAATAAATATAGGGTAGCTGGAATATCATATGTATATATATATATACACATACACACATACATACACACACACACACACACACACACACACACACACACACACACACACACACACACACACACACACACACACACACACAAACACACACACAGGTTTTAATGTTGTGGCTTTTGGACACTGATGTCAAGGCAGAGTCAATATGAATACCACTGCCCTGCTAGACACACAAACACACACACACAAGATATGCAAAGGCCAGATATCCCATTCAGTGTGACATGTAATTCCAAACACATCGAGGACAAATTATACAGGCTGAAAATAGAGAGTGATAAATTCCAGGAGAGAAGACACACGCAGCTCCTGTCCTTCCCTCATCTATTTCACTACATCAGATATGTCATTGCTAGTGGACAAGCACACATAACTATGAGCATTATGCATTGTGTCAATTAAGTGGTTCTTTAAGAGCAAATTATTGATTGTGTGTCTGTGCATGTATTAGATAATGAATTTATAAAGTATGACCGGGAGATTTTGTTAAACAGACAGATTTTTCTTTTCTTTCTTTAAAAAAAAATGTGTCATGTTGACTAGATATTCCCTGAACTTGTACATGTTGCTGTTTAATGTTGACCTTATTTTAGACTGTGAAAAGACACATACCCTGTGTAGAGTATGACAAAGCTTTTCACTCTCTTCAAACAAACAGTACTTACAGGGGTGCTCCAGCTACAGTACATTTTTATAAAGTTGAAGGACTCACAAGAGAGAGATTAAAATAAGTATGGTCAAAATTGATGCAAAAGGCTGAGATATCCTGACATCTATTCCCTATGGTTTAGTGTAAATCAAGCTCCAAAAACACTGGTTTCTGCAATTCCCATAATGCCAGTCTTCTAGTTGCTACCCACTCTCTTATTATTCCGCCTGAGAAATGACCTTTCTTTTGCCAGAACCCAAGTCATATTTAAGTATGCTCTTTTTAAAGCATTAAATTGGCCTTCACCGCCTTTTGCCCTGATGTCACTCAAACCCTTCAAAGTGATTACGAGAATATTAAACTGCCTTTTGTGATCATATCCTCTTTTAATAGATCCTGTCTGTTTTATTGCTCACAACTAATAAAAAAAACAGAGTAATGTCTATGTCTATCATCCCTCTCCCTCCAAAGCCTGGACAGGGAGTTGTGAAACAGATTTTGAATGCCATCAGACTGAATGATATATTTGCATTCTTGTGTTACATTACTGGGGTAAGAGAACCAGATTGTGGCAAACACAAAAACGGCCAGGCACAAGACACAGAGATGATACACACACTTGCAGTTAAAAATATTCACAGTCTTATAGTCTTTGCTGTAATGGTTATGGAAATTAACACACAGAGAATGAGCTATAAAATGCACTTGGCAGTGGACAGTGTGCAGAATTACATTAATGCACTAAGGGTTTAATGACACATTCTTATCCTGCTGTCATCTGTTAGAGAAGCCATGCAGGAATAAATACCAAAGAGGCCAAACAGGATATAATCATTGAGTCACACAGGCTTGAATAAAATGAATTAGACTGAATAATGAGAATGATATTTAAAGCAATTTGCTACCCTTCTAAAACTAAGTGAAAATCATCACGGAATGAAAGCTGCTACTAAGCCTATGATGACTTTCTTAGACAGTCAGTACGCCCAGTGTTTGCACAGAGACCGGGCTTCAGTCACTGAGTTTTGCCACTGATATGTATAAACCAGATGGCCCAACTGACATCCTTCCTGTGTTTCTGCAGGTGACATGCATCCATTGCATTCTGCCAACAGCTGCTGCATCAGCTGGTCAGAGTTTCCTGGGATACTGTGCGGAGTATTTTAGTCCTCTGTATTAGGTGATAGACTGGTATAAGCCATTCGGTAGTAGCTCATTTGCTGCCTTCATGGCACAGTTAATAGGCAGATTAGATTTGGAGATGTGACAGCATGGATTTGTTTGGATAGATGACTGGATTTCACAGTGCCTCGCTCGCACAGCTGCAGAGACTCTGGATTAAAATATGATCTCCCCCCAAAAGGACATTTCATTAACCTCAGAAACTCTGTGCTTTTGCACTACTGTCACAGCCAGTGACGACAGACGAAGACTTTAAATAGTTGAAGCCTTTATGTATTTCATAAAATTTTGCTCAAATACAGTGTGTACTGTGTATTTCTTACAGATGCACTGCAGCATGCTCACAGGATCAGGAATCCAGATCATACCACAGTATATCCCTTAGTACTGATTTTCCTTGGGTGGTCACTATACAAAATCATCTTTATAGAAAAACTTCTAAATTGACCAACAGACTCACTTGTCAGAATTCTATCACAAGCAATGCATGTCAAAATATGTATCCATATGTACAAGTCTTGTACATATGGATGACAGCTTGTTTTTGGATGTTTATGCTGTGTGTTTGTGTCTCTGTCACTGTGTCTCTGTCACTGTTTTGGAAAAGAGAATAAAGGAGAAAAGAAAGAGAAAATCTGGGTGTTGCGGTGTTGAAAGTTTAATGATCAGCGGCTCACATTGCCTCGGAGCTAGATAATTATGATAACACACACATACACACACACTCTCCTTAGTTTAAGGAGGTCACCAGGGAGTAATTACAGTGAACTATAACTCCCACTAAGTAGGTTACTTACTGTGCAACTACACAGTACAAATTAGGTCTCGACAAGTGATGTTAATAATACTGTTGTGTTCACATATAAGCACTGTAGTTAGACATTTTAGAGAAAGAGATATATTACTGTGGTGGAAAAAAACAGCACTTGATAAAATCTAAAAATCCAATTTCACAACTATATAGTTGTGTCCCTATTTTCAATTTTGTTTATTTTTTAGGAATATGTATGTGTGTGTTGTGTGTGTGTGTGTGTGTGTGTGTGTGTGTGTGTGTGTGGGTGGGTGGTTGTACGTACACATTATTATCATCGGTATAAGTTTCATGCGGTGAGGCATTCTGAGCCTCTGGTTATTCAAAGTTTATCACAGTACAGACTTGTTGATATATTGTAAGTAATGATGCCAAATATTTGTATTAATGATGAAAGGGATAGAAGAGCTTTAAGGCTACAAGAAACTTGATTTAGAATCACACCTATATTGGTAAACATGCGTGTATGTGCATGTGTATTGTGCAGAGCATCTGAAGTTACACAAAACAGGTTGTGGTAGTTTTGCAAAGCCAGCATGCTGTTTTAAGTCACATGTCGTCCCAAAGCTGCCCAAACAGTAAAATGATTACAGTCCACAGAGGCCCACAACATTTCAGGATTTGTGGTCTTGTGTCTTGTCGTACATCTTGTTTCACAAACCTAGATTACTTTGTATTCCTAGTTGGAATTCCTGCTGAATATAAATCTATCTTTTTCTTCCTCACTTCAAACAAGTTGCTTGGAATTTTTATGTTGAAAATTACTGAAACACTTTAGAATACGGTACACATCATGAAGGAGTAGTTCCTGAATAACTCTGAATTGAGGAACACATTGTAGACCCTGATGAGTTACTAGAAAAAAGACTGGGAGATACTATATTAATGAATCATTAGGTAATGAATGGTTCATAATTATAATAATCATAATAATAATGACCACTTTCTTCATAAGTCATTCCTGATTAACTATGAATCAGAAACTAGTAACGACTCATTCATTACTTATTACTTAATCATTAGTTACTTTCTCTGTGCCTCCAAGTAAAGAGACACATCATACAGAGTAGATACCGATTAGTCCTTCATTATTTGGTCATTATATCACAATAAGTACCCTAACAACAAGTCAGAGACAGCAGGTTTCCAAACAGGTATTTTAATCATAATATTCAGGCTACATACAGTATATACTAATATTCACATCCACGTTATTTTCTGATGCATTAGTGATGACAACAACTTAAAAATAAATGTAATAAACAGAATATCATTTAAACCAAATTTTTAACCATGTACCTGTGTGGAAAGGCAATTACACCAAACACAAACTGCTTTCATAAAAAGTATCGAGTATTTACACATTTACAAAACGCTCCAACATCTGGCAAGATACATACTCTGTACGATGTGTCACTTAACCTGGAGGTACAGAGAGAGTAACTGATGATTAAGTAATGAGTAACGAACGAGTCGTTACTAGTTTGTGCTGCTCAGCGGCTGATTCCGAGAAATCGGAAACGATTTATGAAGAAAGTGGTCATTACCCAGTGATTCATTAATATAGTATCTCCCAGTCTGTTCTCTAATGACTCATCATTGTCTGCTATGTGGTCCTAGATTGGGAGGTATTCAGGAACTATATACCAATGATTCTTTAATTATCTGATCGTTTCTGATTCCTCTCTCACTTGTTCCTCAGTAACCAAGCCTGTCAGATATTTGTGTACAGTACTCCTACGTGTTACAAAACGTACAGGTTTGACTTCCAGCAACTGTCTAATGCTACAACGGTAGTTGGTAAGTTGCCATTATCTGAGCTCCAGTTTGCAAAAGAATGACTTCAAACCCGCAATGGACAGAGACAGTTTTCCATATTCCATATTTGGAGTTGTACTTGTCTGCGATGGAAGACACCAATTAACAGCTATGCAATTACAAATGTAGAATTTAGAATTTTTCTTACAAGGTTTAATGTGTATCTCAACCGTTTCCTTCCTAACTGGAATGAAGGAAGGGGGCATAGTCTCATGAAATCTCCTTTTCTCCTTTCTGTGTTGTATATAATTAAGAAACATGTAACACACATATATTTTATACTTGCCCCAACTGAATGCGGCATCATTTGTGAGGGAAACATGTACTTGTTTTAATTTATGGGTCTGAAGCCTTCCCCAACTGCATCCTTTCCTCTCTCCTTTCCTCACTGCCCCCCCCCCCCCCCCCACACACACACACACACACACACACACTTCCTCCTCCTCATCCTGCCCCTCCATTCCCCCTCCTCAGATAGGTTCTGGTATAGGATCAGCTATATCTATAGAAATGCTATAGAAATGAGACTGAGAGAGAGAAATTGTGTCTGATATGGAAGAAAGAAAGCAATTTTGGAAAATGGGGCAAAGGCAAGAATGAGGTTGGTGAAAGGAAAAAGGGGAGGAGATACAGTATACGTTTTTTAAAAGAAAAGAGGAGAGCAAAGCAGAGGGAGAAAATGTACACTGAAGGAAAAAAAAAGACTGAGGTCTAAGTGTGTCTGCTTGTGCATAAAGACACAGGAGCTTTCATTAACAATGAAACACAGAGAAATGACTCCAGTTGAGGAAGAGATGTCATAAGGAAGAGTAAGGATATTTTGGTGACTGGGGCAGATTGCAGAATCAAAACAATGGCAGAAAATATGAGGTTAGGCAGAAAAATAGGGGGATTTCTCATAATTGACTGTGAATTATTTTACCAAAAAGATTAATTTCTTGCAAAGAGAAGCAAGTCTGAGTTAAATTTCTGCAAG
This sequence comes from Xiphias gladius, assembly GCF_016859285.1. Lineage (NCBI taxonomy): Eukaryota > Metazoa > Chordata > Actinopteri > Istiophoriformes > Xiphiidae > Xiphias > Xiphias gladius. Next base: position 16,129,201 of record NC_053422.1, read on the forward strand.
TGAGAAAATAAGTGAGAAATGAATGTAAGTAGAGAGCTGCTGATGCTAACAATTTATTTTGTTTTTCTGTCTGTTTGCTGACCTAAGCCTTTCTCTACTTGTGTGTCAGCTTGTGTGGTGTGTTTAAAAGTGATGCGTGTTTTATCTTGGTTTGGTTAAATGATTATTAAAGATTCAAAGAAAAGGTTAATACAATGTGGCACACAAAATCAGTAAGAATACCAGGGATTTTTTAGAAACACACACATAAATTGCTATGTTGCAGAGTACAGATATGTTTCCTAAGCCCACGTGGCCCAGGAGAGTAGCTCACATGGGCACTAAAATGCTTTAAACTTACAAATAAGGATCTAAAATACACAGTTTATGTGTGACTTGAGCTCTAGCGGCACGTTTTCAGCTAGACGAGGATCAACTGTGTTTGCTGCCGCTGAGGCATTTTGGCACCACTGCTAACATTCTCAGCTCGTTGCTCCTGTTCTCACACATTGCCTGTACGGCCCTGATGCCTCCATAACCTCTCCATGGTGTGAAAAACAAAGATGTAGCTGTCGTTTTTCCTGTCTGTTTAGGTCTGCTCCTGAAGGAACTCAACAACTTGCTCTGAACATTTCAGTTTTAGTTTCAGTTTCACTGTTTCTCCACTAGCTGACAGATGTTGGTATGTCGTCACCGTTGAGAAGGATAAAGATCTTTAAAGCGGGCATAACAAACTGTTTATAATCCACCTGTTTCTCCTGAGTGAGATTTATGTATATGAGAGACAGAGAGTGAGTTAGCATGGGACTGACGAACAGAGAGTTTGTGTACCTTTGTGCTGATATGCCTGTCTGTCAGGCTTTTTCAAACTGGATCAAGAAAAGCAGACACTGACGTTGTAAAATTCTTCAAAAACATAATTTGCTAAATTCTGACAAAGTTCTCATTCATAAAAACAATATTTAAGTGCATAAATGGCCGCGCCCCTAATGTAATCCGTCAATTGATCAAAAAATATAACAGCAAAGGAGTCAAGACCAGAGGGGCAGCAATTGGCAACTACAGACTTCAGAGGTGCAGAGCCACATCTTTTGCAGTAAAAGGTTCGCAGTTTCGTAACACCTGACCACCAGACTTGGAAAAAAAAAAATCAGAGCTTAGAGCCTTCAATACATAATTGAAAAAACAGCCTAAAAAAAACAAAATTCAAAGAACACTTAACAACTTAGATTGGATTGTTAGATTCACTTGTCAAATTTATACCTACATACTGTATTAATAAAGTCATACACACACAATCACACCTAGATGTCAAGGCTAACACGGTCATGTACTGTTCAATATATACACACAGATACATGTGTATACACATGAACACAGTCAATTTTGTCTCTTCTTGTGTTTTTATGGTGATTCTTTTTTATCTAGTTATTTATTTGGGTGTTTTAACCTGGATTTAAAAGTTTAACCAGGGTCGAGGGCTGCAAATTAGCTTAAGCGTGAAGTAGAACTCACTACTTATCTGTATGCAATAATGTTTTTCTACACATCAGTGTTGAATGAATAAATAAAATTTAGTCCAGGCCATGGCCAAGTGTCAGACTTAATTCCTTACAAAGTAGATTTGCTTGTTATTGAAAATGAGAAGTATGAAAAAAAAAAACCTCTTTTCAACTTTTAGAAAAAAATATGTTTTTCGTGTGTGGGCTTTTCTGGAGGTCAAAGAAATTGTATTTGTAGTAAATGCTGAGCTCAGCCCAAATCCCAACCAGCCAATATTTCCTTCCCTTTAGGAACCCTTAAATAAGTAATTTTATTTATGACATAGCCTACAATACTTTTAATGATCAATAACTCACTGCTAGTTTAGAACTGTGCAACAACAAATGCTGAATTCATTCTATAAATCTTTCTTTTTCAATTTATGTTCCCCAAACCTTGAGAGCAACGGAGAAGGAAATTATAAAGATAAAATGTTTTCAGGCTTTAAAATAGCTACGCTTGTTATAAGGGATTAAATTAAGATATTAAACTTTTCTTGCAACTGCAGCCTGAACAGCACAAAACTACATTTTACAACAGAAGGCACCAAGATTTATTCAGGAAACAGGATGTAAGTGTATGTGCATGTGTATGTGTAAGTATTGTATCTGAGGTGGGCTCAGATATGTAAGTAAATGCCAATGTGCACCATTCAACTTTGTGGTAAGGATGGAATATAACAAACCACATTTAGTCCAGATGTCTGCAATGGATATGGTTAAGTATACCTGTTGAATTTAGGAAGACTGTTAGTTAAGTAAATACCAAGCATCACTGCCTTACTCGACTTTTAAGGAAACTTAATTTTATACCAGGATCTTCATTTTAAAATCTCTCCATCTATTCCCTTCCTCTAATTTGCATTTATGAATTCCTTGGTCCTTAAAATGTAGGTTTAGCCACCATAATCTTGAGCCTGAGACATCTACAAGATTTGATATTGAAAACCCTTTATTATATGGTCACCATTTGTACAATTCCACAGTATATGCTACGTCTATGTTTACATCTGGCAACTTGTTTCAGTAATATTCCTTCGCAGTCAAAGACCAGATAGATGATGTTTACAGCCTGTAGGTTGAGTTATTTATAACATTTAAGAGAAGGACACCAGGACAGACACTGGTAGACCTTCTTCATGACCTGCCTGCCTTCTTACCAGTCCATCCATCATTCGAACCATCCGTTATCTCTGACCCTCGGCTCTACTGGTCTCACCGTCACTATCTCTCCGATACAAACTCCGCTAAGATGCTAATGAGCCCTCCTAGGATGCAATTCTCCCATTGGGATATCTGAACCAAGGGAGACCTGTCTGCCCAAAGAGAGTTAAGAATTCTGAGTTTAAACCTGGAGCTGTCATGAGTGGCCTCTACTTTGGCAACTGCTTCTCAGCAAAATTCTTGTTCTGTCATAGAGAAAACTTCCGCCACACGAGAACAGGAATTTCGCCAGAAGAGAGCCTATTTATGAGTGTCAAATCCTCTCTTATTAGGCGTCCTCACACACGTTTGCTACCAGCATAGCACCCTGTGACTGAATGTTTGTTGAACCTAAATGAACTGAAACCGATGCTGAGCCCAGTGTATGGTGAACATGACAAGATGAAAAAAGAGTGGACCTGATCAGGTTGGCTTCCCTAACCACACAGTCGACTGAACAGCACTTTGTCAAGATGTCATGTAAGACCTGCATCCTCTTCTTGTAGGCAAACTTTCCCCTTCGTCTCAGACTTTTTGGACCCCACTGTATACTGTACAGTATATGTTCTATTAGTAGCTAGTACTGCCATAAGGCTTGGTGGTAATTAAACGCGCTGGACCTAATGGCAAATGATCTTGACAGTACTACCTGTGCCATGGCATACGAAGAAAATGGATTCAGGTGTTTTCATGTGTGCCAGACACCGATGATGTGTGTTGCCATAGGGATATACATAATTGCGGTCCAGAGATAAAAATTCATGAAAAGCAAATGCATAAAAATTAACTGGTGGTAAAATACGAATGTAGTGTAAATCAGAGCACTTCCGAAGAGACTGCTGGCTTTGTGTGGAAATCTTGAAGCAATATGAAAATTAATGGAAACCTGGATATAATTTGGTGATGTTGATTGCCTAAAGTTCACCCAGGCAGAATTGCATTTATCCAGTTACCTACAGTTTACCTTCAGTCCACCATAATCCACTCCATTCACAGGAACAGAAGTGGAATTAAATGAGTTTACATCTATCATTGTATGGTAAAATACCAGAGGTGCTGTTGTGGTGGAAACTGCCAGCAAAACACTCATCACACGTACACTAAACACACTGAAAAAAAATCTTAAGTATATTCAGTTGCACTATGTTAAACCAACATGACTTTTTTGATGTTAATTTTAAACTTCTTATATGTTAAGTATATTCAAATATCATATTTTGAAGCAACGTGAGTTTTTTATGTCAAGTACACTGTTGAAGGAAACTCTGATGTTCATGTAAACAATATTTGGTCTGATATGTTTTCATTAAGGCATACTACTTATAGTTAGATAGAAATGGTACATTTAATTAGAAGTGTGCACAGAGTGGTGGAGAGGAGAAAAATAATCTTGACCTGCAGAGGAAGTATGCAGGTGTTTTCCTAGCTACAGCTATAGCGGTAACTCAACAATATTTTGGAGTTACATCAATCACGGTATCCTGAGTAACGTGCAACCCATAAGGAGGAGCATGGAGTGAGAGTTCAGAGAAGAGTTTTTGAATTCTGCAGACCCTTCGCATACCAGATTTGTTGAGGTACTCTCTGTTATCTGAAGAATAAAATTGTGTGATTCAATATTAAACCTTCCTGTCCTCTGGTGTCTTTGATTTGGTTCTTATGACCCTAGAAGTGAATGTTTGAAACCATCTGTTGAAGAATTGAAGAAAGCAGAAGAAAGTCCATAACAAAATGCAGTGTCGTTCTTTTAAATAAAATTAACCTGCTCAGGTAAGTCTCACACTATTAAGTTATAAAGCCTCTGCATACTTTGTGTATCCATTCTACATGATAAAATTATTTCTGTATGCTGATTTCTGATATGCATTTTGTACAAACCCTCTACCTAATCCAGCCTGATGTCTTACCTACAGCATTTACTGCTGTAAAATTTTCAAACCAAATGAAGCATTAGGCAAAACCTATTTCTCTTAACAACATAACTGTATGTTGTCAAAGAATAAAACAGCTTGTAACACTGGACTAGAAATCCACATAATAGTTTTTGCCCCCCCCTCCTATGCCAGAAGAAAAAAAATGAAAATAAAACAAGAAAATGGAATCAAAGCCAGAATCCACTTTTCAGAGGTATGTATGTATGTATACACACAGACACACGTAGACAGTATATGCATGCATACAAGCATGCATGCATATACTATATGTATACATACAAACAAACACATCTCTGTTCATCAAAACACCTTTTTCCTTCACGAAGACAACACTTGTTAACTGTGTTAAAATGTGAGTGCATAGAAAACATCCCTGCTGCTACAACCTAATACAGACTGTCCTTAAAACAGCCTCCCTATAAAAACAAACTCGCATCAGTAGAGGATGTTCCAAAAATGGTTAAATGTCAGAGTAATGCAAATAGTTCTGACTTGCAATTTGTAGGCAGCAAAGCAGGACCCAACATTAGGAGAGCACAATAAACATTCACTACAGTTAGAATCTGAAAAGAAGACAAGTTTAAGGAAACAATTATTCTCCTGACAAAAATAGATAACGGTCTTTGCAAAGTGTGAATTTGGTCCTTTAACCGTATCAAAGTGCTGTGAAATTAAAGAGTAATAATGGTTTGCTTTCCCACCACTACGATATATCACAGTAAAGAACGTGCAAAAAAAAAAAAAAATCCTAACAGGGGAAAAAATAGACCTTTTTGTTGCAGCTCCATTAGTTAAAGACAAATCTGCAAATCTGACAGGGCACTTTGATGCAGGAGACACATTTCGGAACACATGACCCAAGGAGAAACAATCTTCTGAAAAAAACACAGTACACATGCTATAGATAAGCACTGCAAAAAGCATACATAAAGGCTGTGCCTGTGAGTTGCATGAGTGCGTGTCCATAGTCCAGTATCAATGCAATGAAAGAGCAACGATGGTCTGTATTCCAAAATGCAACCATGGGAAACTGCCCTTTTGTGCGCCTTGCCATTACATGGCCACAGCTCCATCATGGAGTCTGTTTTTTAGAACTTGTGCTTTTCTTAGAGAGTGTATTGCTCCATCACAACTTTGTGGATCATTACAAAGTGATACAAAAGTGTACACTGAAAGTGTACAACGGCTCAGTGGGGTATCTGAGGTTCATAGCATGCATTAGGCCAGATTTACATGGCAGCAGCTAATGCAATGTTGACAAGCTCGTGCAGTACTATCTGGCCTTCCAGGACCACACCAATCTCCTCTGGTTTATCGGTGGCATCTATTTGTTGGACAATGTATAATTCCACTGCGGTCTCCATAATGGATCCGTGAAAGAGGGCTTCGTCTTCTGCCAGCAGAGTGCACAGTCACATAAGGAACCAAATGAGATCAAATACAACACATTAAATATATGCACTGGAAGTATCCTACTGAATGTAAGCCAATTTCTAATTCCCTGTGTTTGATAAGTAAATTTGGTAATTTTTAGTATTATTTTTTCGATTAATTGTTTTATCTATAAATGATACATAATCCTGAAAAATGCCCGTTATAAAATTTCCCACCGCACAAATAAACATCTTTGAATTGCTCGATTTATACCACCAACAGTCCAAGATACCAAAATGTTGTGTCTTCTATCATATATGAAAATATATGAAACCATAATTATTCCAGATGTGAGAAGCTGGAACAAGAGAATGTTTGAGATTTCTGTTTGAAAACTGACTGAAATGATGAACTGATAATCAAAGCAGTTGCGGATAAATTTTTGACTAATCAATTTACTGATTAATTGTTTAAGCTCTACCACAATGTAAACACCATTCAGCCAGAACATTAAAACCGGTGACTGGTTTTAATGTTGTGGCTGATAGGTGTGTCTAAATCATAGTGAGCTTTCTGAGAGAAAATATGCTATAAGGTGTTTCATCCCTGATGTCTCATATTTAAAGAAATTTTAACCTACTGGTCTTGGAAATCTAAAATTGGGTATTCACATCAAAATGTAGAACATGGATTACTTTAAAACTAAAGTCTTTCTTTCACATACTTAAAGGCTATTGCCAAAACTGACACGTTTTGAGATCACAATTTTTTTTTAATTCAAGATCGCTACCATATTGAGATCTGACTAACTGGCTGACTGTTCTATGTCTATGTCGTTCAATGTCGTCTCAAGTAGTGGTAGTTTGGCCAGCATTATTAGTTAAGCTCATATAGCTGTTTAATAAATTGTTTAATCTACCAGTAATGCATTAAGGTTCGAACTGCATCCACTGCCCAAATACTGAAATCCACAAACATCCCGAACACAGTAAAATAAGAAAATACAGGCAGAGGGCAGGACAGACACTGCCACACACTTCTAGTGGGTCATAAATGGAGATTGAGGGATTATTTTTGTATTAGTCTCTACATTGTTTTTTACGAAAATCCTACTCATTCTGCCTTTAACTGTTAATTACCACTCAGGGGGTCAACTAACCTTTTATTATGATATGCCCTTTTAAAGTCACCATGCGGCTTGATCCAACTATATAATCAACCAATGGATAGTTGTCAGTGAATTTGCTGAATGCCACAAGCTTTATTTCTCTTGACGGTGAAAAACTAAGTACAAAGGCTCTGTAGTGTTAATTGTACTACCAACACAGCACTTTAACAATTAGGAACAACTCCTCAGTTATGACACACATCTGAATGATTTTAGCAAACTCTGGTAATCCACTTGCTGATCCAACTGTCACACCTTTGCTATAGGCTATGCGACTACTTGATGCTTTCTCTGCAAGACGTACTTCAGATGTGTTGTGTATTTCGACCTAATAGCCTGAGCCACTTCCTCTTTCCATACATCAACTGGAACTGTGAAGACATTGGGTACACTGAGGCTAGATTTATCACATGATGGTGAGTTTATGTGGAAAACAATCATCAGCTGATGTTTTGAAGCAAAAGTCAGAGGTATATTCTTAAAGCAACTTGTGTGCTTCACAATCTGCCTAAAAACTATGCTTGGCTTCAAATCACAATTGTCTAGTGTGCAACTAGAGGGCCAAAACACTTTATCATCTGAGGGTAGTGCTCAGGATAGTTGTGCTTGGGGAGAAGCCAGACACTAGGGAACAGCTCTTGGTACCTCTGTCTGTGCTCAACTATTTTGCTTTTGAGGTATGAGATGGATTCATCAGTATGCACGGGAGCAACAACTAACTCAACAGTATCTTTTAAATCCATCAACAACTGGCTCATTTTCTGGCACTGTAGGTCCAATCGAAATAAGAGAAACCGCAGTACACTCCTATTTTCATGGGCATTGCCTCCAGTAGTTTTCTGACGCAAGACACTCTGTGGTACAACATGTGACTTATTTGTTTTGTCTGTCCATTTATAGGTCAGGAAAGCCAGTATAGTTTTATTCAATATTAATGTAAATAACTTCTTTGATATCATTGATGCCATGAAGTAAGCCTGCTCGACTTGCACAATACCTTCAAATGCATCATGAGCAGCTTCAAGAGGAAAACCAGAGACAATGTGAAAATGAGGCAGATTTTTTGTTAAAACACACACTTGTTTAACTCCAAAGCAATTGGTATTATTCTCAAGAGCTGCTTTTATCTGCATGCACCTCTTCAGTTCTCAGGCTGAAAGCACCAGATGCAACACACTCAGACCTAATGTCACAACTTTTTGTTGTGCAAAACCAGCAGGAGAAATCACCTGAAAAACCTTCAGTGAAGCCTGCAATATTGTGCACCCCAAAGTTATCAGCCACAACACTCTGCACTGTACCTTCAAGAGACTTACCTTATACAGGGACATTCACACCAGAGCCCTCCTCAGTTTTAAAATCTTGCAAAGGAGGTTCCAACACTTTGTCATAACCATATATTTTTACATCAAGACGTTTGCAAAGTATTGCAACAAAAATAGATGATAAAGATGAGTGGGGCAAGGTGGCAGGTTACATAGTAGCCAATAAACACCACAAAACTTGTGTTTCTTCCGAGAGGTACCTAAGGGATTGCAGTTCTCAAAATATTATATTTGTAATTCCTCAGAATTCAGAAAGCCGTTTTCTTTAAAATACCAACCATCTTCGGGGAATGTTATCAAGAATGACTTTGCAACTTAATATTTGCTGCAAGGATTTTAACAGTGGGACATACTGAAATATGTGTTTTCTTTTTAAGATCAAGTATGTAGGTAATTGGTTCCACAACACTGAATTTTTCCTTGTAATATTGTTTACGTTGTTGCGAAGTACTAAGGGGGCTGCCTTTTTCTATTGCTCTATGAACTGGGTTAGATGAGCAAACTGCTGTGGTAATTTGAACAACTATAGAGCCATCAGATTGGAGGTTGTGATGCTCAAGGATATCATTTACAACACCATTGAAAAATACTGATGCAAAGCTTATCAAGTAGTAAAGTTCTATATAAAAATTCATAAATAGCTGTACCTGGCACATGCACTAAATATTCTAACTTCAACTGGGTTGCTGCAAGCTGCTGCTCAATTATACTTGGGAGTGCCTTGTGTTGACCTTTCCAATCTAGGGATGTACCAGAAACTTGATCTTCCACACACTCTTCGTCCTGGTAGTCAGCAAATTAATCGATGCTACTACCTATAAAGGAGATAAACAAGCACATTTTGAACGGGTGCTGCATTAGTTTTTGTAAAGTGAACAATCCCCCTTCTCACCTTTTTTCAGTGCACACAAAACACTGACAGGTTGAAGATTATAATATATCGTATACAATATAGGAGACAAACCTTGCTAACCAAAACTCAGAAGGAAAAGTTTCCTCGAGGAAATATAAAATACACTTTTATATTGTTCCAAGGAAAAATAAATGAAATGTGACTGGCTCTCTGCCCCTCAAGAATCAGATTTCAACACCCAAACAATCAATTGGCAAGGAGCTGTTCACATGCTGACATACACTAAAATGCATGCACAAGAATTCCAGGAAAGAGGCCTTCTTGTTATGAAAATACAGAACATCTGGTTGCACTTCACGTGATGTCTTCACCTTCTTCAACTACATGAATCCCTAAAGGCATATAAGCTAAGGGATTCATGCTATTTTACTTTCACACTGGTGGTGCCTGTTGAACCAGCAGAGGATAGATATGGCTGAGAGGAACATTGATTTTCACTGCATCTACTCAGGATATTCTTCAGTTTTGTGTAATTGCAGTGAAACCTTTGATTGATTTGGCATCATTAATGTTTCTAAGACAGTGCAATTGTGTTAGCATTGATAAAAGGATGATGTGGTGGTTAGAGAGACTATCCTGACTCCAGACGACCACTAGTTTTATACCTACTACAGTCAATATATCCTTTACTGCTGCAGAGCATCTCCACCCACCCAACACCCCCCAGCTCATTGTTTGTTTGTTGCAGACAGAGCATTATAGGCTCACTAAAATATTTCTATGTAGTTTTTTAATCTCATGATTTACATATTTTACAGCCATTCTCATTACCCACTGCAGAGAGAATAATAGATGGAGGGAGAGAAGGAGACAAAGAACTGAGGATAACTGTACTGTGAGGAGAGCTGAGGAAGCCTGAAGAATGTGAATATAAAACATTGTGAGCAGCTGGACTGCTGTTTATCTTATAAATTGGAAGACAAAATGATACAGCCTGTGCCTCTTTGTTAACACAATGCTTTATAAAGCGACTTTTATGTTGCAGTGTCAGACAGCACGTGTGTGTGCTGCATAGTAATAGTGCTAAAAGCTCACATCAATACACATGTATAAACTTATAGATAATTGATATAATTAATTCTTATTCACAGGCAGGCAAAATTTAAGCCAAACAAAATAGTTGATGACTTTAGACTCCTTTAAGTGCCAAGTGCAGTCTGCATCAGTGCAGACTTTAATAGATGAGATTATCTTTGCCACTTTTGATCATGTAGGAGAAACTCACAGTTATGTAGAGTAACTGACAAAATTTTGATCTGATCTCATTGCCAAAGGATTAGCGATGTCAGGAGCTGCAAAGTTGAACCCAAACTGTCAATTAAATTCCACAGCAGGTGAAGAGAACTGTGTAGCATTTTTTTCATTAAGCCAAGATCCGTATTATATTAATGTGGACTAAGGTACTAGAATTTAGGCCTCTGACGTATGTAGCTCATCTGTCATCCATTCTTCCTCCAGACTTTTGTTATAAACATATGCCCTAAAAAAATAAATATTTTGGTAACATATAAAAGGTGAGTAGGCAGGAAAGGGCGAAAGCTTTTGTAAGTGTCTGGCTTAGAGTGCTGGCATACAGCTATTTCCTGGAGGCAATACATACCGGTGTAAATGCTATTCGTATTGCACTCACAAAAATACCAATAGAAAAGATTAGTTTGTTCATTTTTTGCAAACACTACTCCCCCTCAGAGGAGAGAACACCATATTGCCTGAAGTTAAACATATTACTTTGTGTTTAAAAGGCAAATAAGAGTAATTTATCAAAACATCTGTTAAACCAGTCTCCCATCCACTGCTGGTATGTGTTAAAGGGGCAATGTGTGAGAATTGGCCAACTGTCGAATTCATACTCCAAAAAAATAGGGGCTAGCATAATACCAGAAAGTTGGGATGTCCACTCCTATTGTAAGAACCAAGTAAATGCACTCTTTGATCCCTCATCCCCCCTCCCTTTCCTTCATGTTATAAAGTCTTTACCGGCCCTCTCTGTGTACCTGTCATTCAGGGTGCACATGAGAACATACTGCGTGCATGTTGTGGGACTGGGCTCCCTGGCCACTCACAACCAAGTTTCAACCCTCACACTCACTTTGAGCTAATGTTAGCTTGAATAAATCTTGCTTCAGCGTAGGGCAGTTGTTGACATGTTGCTAAACCCGCATGGATTAGAGAATAATGTTTTCCACACAGGTTTACCTTGCAATCTGATTATGTAACTGTTAGGTTGTTTTCTTCAATTATTGTTAGACCGATGACTACAATTTCCAACCCAGTCTGCCCAGTCAGAGAGACAGGGAAGATGGTGGCATGAGTAGAGGACGAGCCGCCAGAGGTCGAGGAACACAAAGGAGAGAGGGAGCAGCTAGAAAAGCAGCATCAGTAGCTGAGCTTGAGGAAAGATGGAGGAATTTTGCCGAGAGAGAGGAATGGCTGCAACACAGGTTTATAGCCTACTTGCAGTTACTACTACTTCATCCTGTCATGTTGGACTGAGGGCAGACTGGACACTACAGTGACTCACTATCACCTCTTGAGGTACAAAGTAGTATTACAAGTAGGGACACCCAGGGCTAGCTGGTTAGCAGTAGATATCTCTGCAACACAATACACAGATGTCTTTGACGTAACATCAGAACTGTAAATTCTTCACATCCTGCTAATAATCTTATTTCATTTTTGAACATTTTAAACTAAAACACTTACATATTACCCTTTTAACGATAGCAAGCTTGTTAGTCTAGTGGCTAATTGCTATGAACAGGATAAAACTAAAGCTGACTGTATGTAGCCTAAATGTTTAGCCTAATTTTCCCAATATCTTAAAACTTAGCAAGTTCTCTACCAGCAGTACCTGCCCATCGATGAATCCACATCAGCAGAAAGAGAGAGGAGGACAGAGGATGAATAAGTAAAGAGTATCAATAAGAGCTGCAGAATTGATAAAATTCAAACCACATCCATCCCTAATTCTCTTACTGGCAAAGCTCAGTGTACACAACATTCAGGCAGCAGCTTTTCATTTTTAGCCAGTGCTGATAGTTTCTTTTCAGTTTTCCCCTGCACCTTAGGCATACTTATGTTTGATGTTTTAAAAAAAGAGATGCATTAATATTATTTCTTTAAAAAATAACCATGCCCCTAAATTTTTTCGTTTTTTCATTTTAGGTAAGGTCATCGCATTGCTTGTTTTGTCAAAACAACCGTCCAAAACATGAAGGTACTGTATACAGTTCAACACTAGATAAGACAAAAAAAAAAAGGAACTGCAAATACCTACATTTAATAAAGTGGAACATAAGAATATTTCACCTTTTTGCTTGAAAGTGACTCAAATGATTAACAGATTTTTCTGTCGATTGACTTATCAATTAGCTGATCAATTCTTTCAGCTCTACTTCATCATCATAAAGCTGACAAAAGTGAAATAGTATAGTAGCCATGAAAGTTTTATTGGAAAGCACATTAAAGGATTAACACAAAGGGAAACAAGGCAGCCTCCCAGCTTTATGTATGTGTGTGTCTGTGTGTGGGCCCTGTATGTGTTTTTAGGACAGTCTATGGGATCACCAGAGAGGCGCTTTAACAACCTTTCTGGAGCCGGTTCCTCCTCTCTGAATTATCTGAACATTATCAGACAGAGGAAGACAGAGTAGGAAAAGCGGTGAGAACCACTCTGAAGACTGCAGGAAGATGACAACTGTTACAAACACCAACAGGTCATCTTCTAACTAGTGATAAGAGGCAAGAGAGGACAAGGAAACCAGCTGGTTTCCTAGAAGGAAAAAGTTTAGTGACAAGAAAATTTAAATAATGGCGCTGACTATGTTCTCTGATGTTTTTGACATCCTGTAATCTTAATTTGAATCCATTTAAGGAGAGCAGAAACAGTGCTCCTCTCATGTAGCAGGATTTGAACTGGAAGAAAAGTTATGATTTGGGATTTTGACAGTGATTAGAGCTGCTTCAGCCTGGAAAAGGTCAGACATTATGTGGGTTCAAAGGTAACGTTTGATCCTACAAGAAATTTTTTCGCCTGTAGTATAGTTCAAGCATCTGAAAGAAAACACACTGAATAGAGATAAACTAGGGAAACACATTTGGGTCAGATTAAAATAGATTCTTTTTTTCTCCATTTCTCCAGTAAACAAGACAAACAAAACTAGGCTTCAAGCACTTTCTGATATTTTCCAACATACAGTATGTGTAGATCTGCCTATACATCTGAAATCTGTTTATTCCATTAGAAGTTACGCTGTGCTCATTGACTTATCTCCAATTTTACCAATGGAAATGTATTTTATATTTCAAATATTGTATTGATTTTGTAACAAATAAGTTGTTCTAGCAGAAAAAAACTGCGTCCTAATTATATACTGTATATTTATTCTAATGTTTTAGTACATATTGAACTAGCCTACATTCACAGCTTTTCATCGACTTTGTGTGCTTTAATGCTGCCATTAAATTTTGCTTTGCTGTGAATAATGTACAAACTGAAGTAGAGCTTCTCAGATGTGAGGATTTCTTTGTCACACATGATGGTAAACTAAACATCTTTGGATTTTGGATAGTTAGTCAGACAAAACAAAAAACTTTAAGATGTTATCTTGGTCTGTGGGAAATTATAAAGGACATTTTTATATTTTATAGACAAAACAGTTAATCGTAAAAAAAATTGGGAACATTAATCGATAATGAAAATAATCATTAGTTGTAACCCTAAACTCAAGGGCAATATTCACAACATTTTCTGTGAAACAAACTGGTTTTGCAGTGGTTTAGAGCGGGGTGATTACAGAATGATTTACTTGAGCATCAGAAGTCACTGCCACTCCCCTAACATATTGGTCTCATATTATTTCACGTTGGTGCAAAGCAAAGCACTGATTTGTCTTGCAACCATTTTGGAAAAAAACCACCACAGTCTAAAAAGCAGAATAATATGAAGACTACGGAAAACATGCAGAAACAAGAAGCTCAGGTGTGGAAATTAATTTTTCCTTCTTTCTCTTTAACAATGAAAGGTAATTAGACCAATTGCTTTTATCAAGCTTTTATGTTCTTTGAATAGAAAAAAAAAACAAAACTTTTTTTTTGTCTGAAATGCATTTTGAATATCTCTGCAATCAACTGCCATAGATAATGTGGATACAGACCTAAATCATGTAATTCAAAAACGGAAAACAGTCAGATATTGTGTATTATTATAAAGATAAATATTACCTTCAATATTACCTACAGGTTTTGCAACTGTAAAGGAATAGACACTTGGGAAAATACTCTTATTTGCTTTTTAAGTCAAGACTTTCATGAGGAAATCGATATAAATTTCATGTCTGTATGCTGAATATGAAGACAGAGCAAGAAGATCCTTAGTTTAGTTAGCATAAACACTGGAAACGGGGAACAGCTAGCCTGGCTCTTTTCAATGTCTTCAGCCCATTAACTTGTACGTTATGTCTCGTTTGTTTAACCCATAAGTAGTAAAACTTAGAAAAATCGACAAGTTGTTGTTATATGTAGGGCTGTGTGTCGGCAAGATTGGAATGGGAAGATTTCCCAAAATGTTGAACTGATCCTCCAAATGCGAAAGGTGAGTACAGTGACTATTAATATATATGGTCTATTATTAAGCTAGTACTTAATTGAGACATCACTATACCTAACATTAACACACACCTACATTTTTCATTAAAAACAGCTTCTTCCAAAATAAATGCAACAGGAACTACATGATGTAAACCATCTCACATCCCACTGGCTCTTGAACAATAGCTGTTTCTGACCAGAGAGAAAAAATCACCGGTGACATTCAGGCTGCAAGCCAAACAGCTAATAGGCTCTAGCCTGCTTATCAGTATACTGCACTGTCTGCCAGCCTACAAACACACACACACACACACACATCGACAGAGCTGAGTGTTTCTGCCTCCCTCCTTTTCTGATTCCCAGTGTGTGGTGCCTCCCTCTCCTTAGAGTTGAGAGCCTTTACAATTTACGCCAGTTAAGGTGGAGTATTGTTGTTGATAAGGTGGAAGATGAGGGGGCTGGGAGGAAGGGTCTGTGCCATAAATTAAGAGAAGCCAATTCAGGACTCAGCCATTTGTATGTGTGGGTGTATATTCTGACTGAGAACCTGAAGGATTGGGTAAGCTGCAAGCCTGTGTTAAAAAATGCAATGACACAGCAATTCGAAACTCCACCCGTGCATCTGTGCCCCTGCTGTACCTGTGTGTGTGTGTGTGTGTCTTACTGTGCTTTACGGTGTGTTAAGAATAGGACAAAACAAATAGTTGTGTGTTTTTGTGTAAATGTGTGAGCATACGAAATTATATTGTATGAAATTTCTGATGATATATCCCCACGAAAAATTAGAACGCAAACAAAGTGCGTGTACGTGCGGCACATACACATCAAGAGATGCAAATTTCTCTACCTCATCAGAGGACATTGATAGGAATATTTAACCAATTAGCTCTTTAAATTGAAATGTTGTCTTAGTCAACTCTGATCATTTTATTGTAACTAAGAATCTTGTCTTGACTCTGCTTTGCCTAAAAAGAAAAATCTGTCAAACAGGTCGTATCTACAATCAACAAGGGGCTGCTTGTGTGGTGGGAGGTGACATTTCATTCATACTCGAAGCAGTTGGCTTGGCATCACCTCTGTGAGCACACTACCTCACTGCTGTCAACTAGGGCTGTGCAACATGACCAAAATCTCATATCCAGACATAGGTCATTGCATATCCCGATAACGATTCAAATCACGACGTAGAACATTTTAAGAAATAGTTTATATAAAATGGCCACATGGAAAGGCCTATTTCTTATTACATTTTGGATTATATACTCGACAAATAAAGGGTACTTACATTTGATTATATGTTTCCTTTTATTTAGAACCTTTGTGCAAATTTTCAACTAAGCATGTAACAAAACTTTAACAGACTTTGTTATTTAAGCTGTCATGCGTAATTTAATTTACATTTAAACTAACTGAAAGATGAAAGAATGTTTGTGAAGTTGTTTAAATGTGTTGTTTTGACACACAGTGAAAATGTCAGCAGCTGACCAGATGTCGCTGTCTACTATGTTTTTAACATATTACCACCACCAAGGAGGTTATGTTTTTCACCCCCATCTGTTTGTTGGTTTGTTTGTTGGTTTATGTGTCAGCAGGATTACACAAAATGCGCTGAACCGATTTGCACCAAACTCAGTGGAGGGATGGGGCATAGGCTAGGGAGATTCAGATTCAGAATATTTACCATGAATTAAGATTTTTTTCTTTGAAGTCTAGTGTATGTTATTTGACAATGGCGTTTGGCAGAGGTCTGCGATCTCTGAGTGCCATTTGAGTTTATTGATGTGGTTAAATTGGACTGTGTGGCATTGTCAACAAGATATTTTGTAACCTGACAAACCACCTAATCAAACCTATTACTGTTAATAGCAGAGTATGATGAGTGTTATCCACTAAGGTAAATTTGGTTGCTTGAGTGTTTCAACACACTTGGAAATTTAAAAAAAAAACCCCAAAACAACAAATTAATTTAAATTTAAAAATGATTGTCCTCTGTAATTCAATCATTGTAGAGGCAGGCCTCTGTGGCTGTTAGCATCACAGTAGTGATTACCCAATGAATAATGATAAGGTCTGATAATAATAATAATAACAATAATAATGGTAATTATTATTGTTATTATTTAACATTTTTTGGTTGGCAGTTCAGTTTAAAACTTTTAACTGGGTACACAGAACTGCAGGTTCTTATTGGAGTGCGTGAACCTCAAACCTCCAACAAAATCAAATATAATCAAGGTAAGCAACGCAGCTGCTGCTGCCCTCCACATTGAGGCAGAGAAAACCCTGCAATCTGTAACCAGATACATGCAGATGACATGGACTGGCCCAACCTATTTATAGTTTTTAATCTTCTGTCCGTAGGAAACTAGGAGGTAGGGAATGGAAGAGTAGTGAACAGTTAATATGAATAGAAAATATTTACAAACTAGAGATGGTGACAGCTGCGAAAAGAAAGGAGAAAATGCAATGAAATTATTTGCAGTTGAAATATCTCAGCTGTAGAGTTGAGATATTGAGGGGAAAACAGAAACAGGCTTCTTCTCTCTAAAATGTAATTAATTGAATCCACGGTGGTAATGATGCAGTGAGAACACACATAGGACAGACAACAGACATCCATCTTTCAGTTTAATTACCATTCATCACAAACACACATGTCTGATGATTTTCATTCTGTTTGAGGCTTGAGATCAGCGTTTGTTTCCCTGCAGTAGGACTCATTTCTAGCACTAATGACTTACTGGCTCTTAATGGATGATAGAAATAATGGAGCTGTCATTGTTTACACTCACACCTATAACAGAAATAGTGAAAAATAACTATTTGGTTTTGCATTCACATTTCTCGGTCTCTCTCCAAATCTAGATATTCTCCAAACAGAATGTGATGTTTGAGCATCGAAGTTCTTTCTCGATTCTTCATTCTTCTTCATTCTTCATTCTCAAAAATCACCTCTCCTCTACTACACTAGGCACCTCACTGAAATTGCAATTCAATGTTACTGGCAAAACATTTGCCTACTTTAGCGGCAAAATGATGTCGGAAGGCATTCATTGCTCTAATGTCAAAAACAGCTGTTTGCATTACAGGTTTTATGAGGACAATGACTTTAAAGAGCCGCTTCATAAGCTGGATATTTTAAAAAAAAGATAAAGCTCTGGTGACAGGCTGGCCCAGTAAATTATGATAGAGTAGTAGAATCAAACTGAATAGGCCTCTGTCATTGCAAGAGCTACCGCTCCTCCCTCCACTATAGAGTAGTAACCAATGCGGTGTGTTTGCATGTGTGTTGTTACTATGGACAGTTTACAGAATTCATTAGATCAATCATGGCTATTATATTGAAGAGATAACTGATTAACTGTTGAAGTAAATTAAATTACGGAGTATTAATACAAATATAGAAATGTAGCAGTGATGCAGCAGCAACACTTATGACAGAATGGGTTTTCACCGAAATTCAATGATCATTAGACCAAAATATCTGCAACAGCAGAGAATACATGTTGAGATAACACATAGTATGTGCATATCCTCCGCTTCACGACTCCAGACAAGACACAGCCCTGCCCATTTTGCTAACAAATCTGTCTTGTTTGTGTCCTTGTGAAAAAATAAACCATTCTTCAATCTGCCAGGTAGAAGCTACACTGGGCCGCTAGTGTCCATCAATCAAACCACTGACCAGGCGTCCACTGGAAGGCAGAGTGACAACGATGACTCCGCCCACCTGGTCGACTAGGTGACCTCTGAGTCGTCATGACGAGGTGATGGACATTCTGTGGCACAGGAAGTGAGCATTTCTCCTCCACACGGCGGGTGAGCTGAAAAAATTACAACTGTGATAAATACCACACCCAGTGCTATAATCGCACAAAGCTTCACGTCAGGACATATGAAAAAAAACATTTATAGAGATAGATGTACATACACTGAGAGCATATTTAAAGCGTGTGATTAAGTATTTTAAAGTCCAATCAAAAAATGAATATTGAACACTGCAATGAGAGGTGGGAACTATGCAAAAGAGCTAAAAAGTTCCACTTCTCTTGAAAAGAGAGATCCAATCTAGCTAACCACCACACATTTGGTGGTGAAGAAGAAGCTGGGCTGCTTTCATGGAGGATTACTTATCATTAAAAAACAAATGACACTCTTTTCACATATAAACACAGCGAAGTACATACACAAAATAAAGAGATCTACTGTTCCTTTAAATATTCTATCTTCTTTGAGCTGCTCCCCACACCACTTAGAGCTACAGCTAGAAACACACACACACACACACACACACACACACACACACACACACACACACACACACACACACACACACACACACACACACACACACACACAACTGCAGTGTCAGTTATCTGCAGTCTACTATTGTTTGGCGAGAGAAATGTTTTCCAGCCTCATCAATTATCTTCTACCTTCAAGTCTTCGCTCTCTCTCTCTCTCTCACACACACACACACACCATGAATCCCTACATGCCACCTCCTCTCTATCCATCACTTCACATTTTCTCTGTTTAAAAAAGTCCATCATCACAGATGTGAAGAATGAATGACACACGCAGAGTAACTACACAGCCTGCGCCAGGGAAAAACATACCTCGTACATCATTCAACACATTTTCTAACACATTTCCATACAAGTGGGTTCCCTCAACATTTCAACGTTATACAAAAAAACATAGTACAAAATGCCAAAACCAAATGTGTTCTTCCTATAAAACACACTCATGGTTATGATACAGCTGAACGACTACAATAATTTCAATATTAACATCTAACACGTGACAATAGACCTTAGTATTAGGGTTGTTTATGTTTTTACAAACTGTCTTTAAGACGTAAATCCTAGTGAAGTTTACCAATGAGTGAGGTTCACTCTTTTTCAAGCCTGTCTTATAACAATAGTTAGGGGCTCATATGAACATTGCATCAGGTTTTGCTCGCTGCAATCATTCCTCCCGTTCATACTGGCCCCAAGGAGATCGTTCTCAAGTGATGGGGGACGAAATCTACAGTCTGTGTAAACACAAAGAAGGAATTTCATACTAAACAGACTACCTTTGGAAGATATTAATTTGATTTGACTAAATCAGACTGTGAAAACCTGGTATTAACCTCAGATAAACTGGGGAAAATATTAATATACATTATTGGGACTGGATATTTTGTGGAGGAGCATTAGAAAGGGATCTCTTAATTCAATGTTTCATATGGATACCCGGCCATTGTTTTCAGACACACCTAAAAAATTGTGACCCTATCTACTTAAGCACTCTTCTTGCTTAATTTCAAGCCTCTTTTATTAAGCAAACGGCGATGGATGATGAACTTAGTACATCTGAGCAAGGCCACGGGCTTGGAAATTCAATGACCTTTAAATAGTGATTTCTCTTTGATACAATTCTATATGAGTGACATCAAACAGTTCATACGGTCAAGGGATAAAACACCATCTGTTTCATGGTCCATATGAGTTATCAGCGGCTCTCTCTCTTTTCTCACACCCACCCACACACACACACACACACACACACACACACACACACACACACACACACACACACACACACACACATATAAAAACACAAAGGGCTGTAAGGTCAGCCAGAAACATGACGTCCAGGCAGCTGTTACCACAATGCAGAGAGCCATCTAATTTGGGGAGGAGCCATTATTAAAAAGGATGGGGTGAGCAGTGAAAAAATATTGAATATTAATACCGAAATTAGCAAACTCACTGACAGTGGATGTGCTTTTCTTGAGGATGCTCTAACAGCTTAATTTTAAAACGGTAAGTGTTACATCATTTTTATCATTTTTTTTCCAGGATTGTTATTGGTAGAAGTAGAAGTAACAGACTTGACTGCAGGCAAACAAAAACCAACTTTCAAACGATTCTGTATCCGGACTCGAGATGTGGAGCTGTCCACGGTGCTGAAGTATAATGTCTGCATACCAGAGCTAGGAAACAGCAGAGAGACACACACACCATGACAATAATACACAATAGATCATGGCAAGATTAGGTGTTTTTCAAAGTTTTTTTGACACTGGTACTAATACTAGTTCTTACACTTTGATACCAGTTCCTAAACAATACTGTTTTTTTATATAGCTTTATTACTAAAGGTATATAAAAAACATAAAGTCTTGAGTTAACTGCTTTAAAATTATGAAATAACATATCTGTTCTACAAAAGTTAATTACATTTTCTTTTTAAAAGGTATCTTTGGTTAAATATGTAAGTTTGTTGGCCAATGACTAATTAAGGAAACTGATTAAAGTATTCATCCATAGTAGGTAGCCAGTTGAACTGGTCCTCTATAGTCTGAAAGCATGCCTGAATTTGACAGACATTACCACTTTAGGGGGCTGTGAGAAAAACAAGTGTGCTCAAGAGTAATTCTACAGTACTGTAGCTCCAGTCTACAGGGGCAGTGCTGAGTATGCATTTTAAACACCGCCACACATTTAGTTGTACCAATCCTGAAAATACCTGGAGGTTTAGAATCACTTAAACATACTTGAACCTGAAGTCTCTCTTCTAGGGTTTCAGGTATGTTGACACAAAACACACACACACACACACACACACACACACACACACACACACACACACACACACACACACACACACACACACACACACACACACACACACACACACACACACACACAGATTAAATTAAGGGTGTGAGGCAAGGTAATTTTTCTAATGCATGTGCATTACTAATGCATGACTTTAAAATTTTTCACCTCAGGAACCTCAGAGTGGTTAACTGACTGTGTGTGAGAGAGAGATATGAAGCTCTTCCACCAGTCTGCTTAAAAAGGTGTTACAGCTCAGAAACGCACACACATTTGACACTACCCAGAAACACCACTTTCCCCTTCTCTCTTCCCCTCTCTCCTTCCAAGCACCTGAGACCTGCTTTGACTTATCGCAGCTGACACAGTAGTGAAAGAGAGAAGAAGAGACAGAAAACAGACCAAAAAGGAGCCACGGACTAAGGTTAAAGAGATGGAGAGACAGAGGTTGACAACAGAAAAATACAGAGACAGAGTCATTGGTAGAAAAGAATAGAAGAGATAGAGAAAGAGTGAAGAAGAGAGCATGGGAGAAGCAGTGCCATATAACATGGCAGCATTTCATCAATGATTAGTGAAACTAGCGAGGGAAGAGCCATGCGATTTAGAGGACAAAAGAGGAAGAAAAAGAGATGAGATTAGAAGAGGAGAGGAGAAATGAGAAAACAGGGAAAAAGTTGGACCAGGAAAGAGATAAAGAATGATAATGAGCCAAGGCGTCTTTCTGGTCGGTAACAACTGAAGATCCCGATGAGAGGGAGAAGGTGTGTGTGTGTGTGTGTGTGTGTCCTGATTGATTGGTTGTATAGGGCTTAGAAGGCTCTGAGAGAAAGTTTAAAACACAGAACCCGGGAGATAAAGTATGAGAGTCCCTCAAAGTCAGAAGTTTGTAAAACAGATGATAAAACATAAGATACAGCCAAGACAGACTTATTCAAATAGCAGGAATCCACAATTCCAGATATAGTGTTTGCCGATACAATACACAAATGAGTGTAGACTCTTGTTTCTGTGTATAAAAGTTGTATTGTTGCATTATGACTTAAAAAATTGAGAGACCTTTGTGTCAGCAAGAGGAGGCCTACAGAGAGAAAAGACAGTAAAGGATAAGTCTGTAGAGGAGAACAACAAGCAGAGGAAGAAAAGAAAACAAAAGAGCTTTTCCACCTCTTGAGGATCAAATCTGTTCTACTTGTTCAGCAACAACAAGCTTTCTGTCACCATTTCCACACAGAGATTCTGACAAAAGACACTGAAAAGCAGGAGAAGAGAGAAGAATGCAGTCCATTTGGTCTGGTTCCTAAGAAGTGTACATTCAAAGGAAAGAGACTTCACAGTAATCACAACCGCGACACATATTTCTGGAGTATCTCCTTTCTAAAATGAGCAGAAACACGCTCCTCTCACTGAGGAACAGTTATGAGTACATTGCACAAAAAAAGCTCAGCTGAGTGTAGTACCAGCTGCTCTGGGTGGGGACATGCTACCTATTTTTAGGCTCACACGTGAGCTGTGACAGACTGACCCAGCTCACTCTGGCCACCATAACAACACTCTCGCAGCGGTACTTGACTTGAGCCTAAAATTTACGGTGTCAATACCCTGGGTTTACCTCAGCTGGGTTACACAGCTCTCAATCACCCCTTACAAGAGTAATGTATTTTTTACCATCCAATATTCTATTAGCATAGGATAATATGAAAATACTGTCCACAATAAAAGGAAACGAATATCTTTATAAACATAAAGTAAGAAATGAAGAAATGATTAATGATATGGAATCTCAAAATCAGTCATGAATTTCGAATTTCTCTGACTCACTGCAATAGACCTAATGAGGTGAAACATCCCAAACCTAATAATCAATAATTCTTACAACTACACAATGTTCAGATATGGTGCATCTGCTCTTTATATTCATGTTTTTCTCTAAATTTAGTTTAGTCCACATTATATCTGGCATGCAATCCGCACTTTGCATGTAAATGCCAGTTATACACATACACACTAATACATGAAGGAGGAGGGAACAGGTGGTTCACCGGTGAGGCTAAAGAGTCAGTTTAGCAGAAGCAAGAGTTTACAGACTTCCGCCATAACTATGAAGTACGGCTAGCATCACTTCACTGACTACTGGAAAATCTGATGTGTTTCCCATCTTAACAGAGAGCTAAAGACTTCCAGCGTGCCCAATCACTAATAATGTACTTAGACAAGTTCCCCTTGGACAAACTAAAGAAGCCAAAATTATAAATTACAAGCCCTGTAACTTAAACCAGACTGAACACAACTCTACACTTATCTCATTAATCCTATGTCATGGTGCTGGATCTTGTATGATGCCTAATCATGCACCAAAATCCCACATGAGACTACATCTGTTCAAACAGATAGGAGATATATCAGTTTACAAGGCTGCTCTGCCGGTATCACTGTGTCTGTGTGTGCTTGGGCTGGACAACATGACCAAAAAATAAATGTGATTTACAAATCGTACAAAAATGAATTAATCTAACTTCTTTCTGTTTGTATGTGAGTATGAATGTGAGGCACTGCACTACTCTTAGGTTAAAGGTACTTATAGAATTTTACAGTCAAATACAGACACTGTACATAATTTGGATAATAAGTACAGCTTTAAAGATTGGGTTGCTCTTTTGTTATTCTTGCATCACACTTTAAATTAAACTTATTAGACTTTTTTTTTTTTTCGTCTGATAAAGACAATTTATCTTGCCAGTTAATTTTGCACAGCTGTTCAGTAAATTGGCAATAAGCCATAATGAGAAAGAGCATATATACTAGTTACACAGTACACGTTTCAATCATATTTCGTTTTGCATCTGGACAGAACAAAATCCA
Source organism: Xiphias gladius (assembly GCF_016859285.1). Taxonomy (NCBI): domain Eukaryota; kingdom Metazoa; phylum Chordata; class Actinopteri; order Istiophoriformes; family Xiphiidae; genus Xiphias; species Xiphias gladius. The sequence goes on from NC_053422.1 coordinate 16,153,700, forward strand.
GGTTAAAATCGTGAATAATTACCATGCTGGACAAAAAAAAGTCAATATCTTATTTGTGGCCTCATCACTCAGCACTACTGGAGTGAGTCCACAGTATTTTGTTGGTGGAACTCACATCCCTGAACCTGTTCCGTGATATACCCTTGTTGCGCAGAGGCGCACCAGGAGACCACCGTTTCCTCTGCTCGGCAGGGGAGCCACGATAGGTAGCAGAAAGAGCACCTAATGGAGGCAGCTAGTAAGCAAGAGACGTGCAAGGAATTGTAATAAAAAGGAGGACCTTTAACAGTTAGGAGGGCAAAGCTGAGGGTTAATTAAAATGCGTTTAGACCGCCTTTTGGCGGTAGCTAGCGCTAATAAATATTAATATTTGCTAAATCTGACCGTTCACGTCCAACTTTGGTTTATCAGTGTATGCTTCGAAAGCCAAAACGACGCTGACAAGAAACTTACTTTTTAACTTGCAAATTGCTATCTTCTCCACATTCCCTCCGCGGCTCAGAGGAGTAGGCTAAGTGTCCACTACTCCGGCTCCCTGGTGAAGAAGGTCCTCCGGTAAATTGGCTCCTCCTGATTTCTTCAGCGGGATGAAAGCGGTGAAAGCAGCGGGAGGACCGCCACCTTTGTGCTCGGTTGATACCAAAGCCCGCCTCCCCCTCTCTACCTATTCATACCGACCATTCTATCTATCTATCTATCTATCTATCTATCTATCTATCTATCTACAGATCAACAGATGGAGTGGTGCATCCGGATAGTGATTCAGGCTGCATGGAGATTTCCAGGTGTTAAAGGTACAGTAGGGCCCTGAAGTAGATTCCACAGTGCACACAGCAAAATAGTACTTAACTGCAGGCTGCTCTTCATGCATGATTCCAGGCATTCATCTGGTGAAGTCTAAAAAACATTATGGGCTACTGAAGGGATGAAATGGGTCCCCAGCAAAAATAAATCATGTTTTAGTAACAAATTATTTGACTGTCTAGAAATATGCACAGTACATCATGTACATCATAGCTTTTTTTTGCCATCTGCTCCCATCCTCCACAACGTTTATATCCTTAATCCTAAAGGAATAACAGCATTGCACATAGTGCATCTTATCAAATGGGCAGCCTTGGTAAAACCTTTATCAAATTCTATGCTTTAGTGTGAAAATCCTCCAGTCTACCTATATCAATATAATAGTGAAATGAATTATGTATGTAGCCAGGTCTTGAGCCAACAAGTCCACAGACTGATGAGCTTTCTCCATGGTACTGAAACAGATTTTTTCAGGCATTAACCGCATGTAGCTATTGAACAAATGAATACCTTTAGCCTACAGTATAAGTGCAGTCGAATCCAACAGTGCTGCAATGAAAACCCACCTTTGTGAGGCTTATAATGTTTCATTTTAAAGATTTCGTCAAGGTTGAGTCATATCTATGGTCTGTAAACATGGCAGCCTGGTGGTTTATGATTATGTCTGATAAAGACGAAGATATCACACTGATAGCTCATGTGTGCCAGGTTTCTTTAGTGTCTAACAGCGGTTGAAAGCACTGCACTTAAGCATAATTTAGAGATACTTCCAGTTGAATTCATTTATTTAATCCTACGGTATATAATATTTAATACTCCACTACATTTCAGAGGAAAAATATTGAGGGCTGTAACGAACGAGCATTTTCATTACTAGTTCATCGTACATTAGTTTCTGGATTAATCGCTTTCTCTATAAAATAGCGAAAGCTAAAAAAAAAAGAAAGAGAAAAAGAAGAGCATCAAATCCTCACATTTCAAAAGCCAGAACCAGCAAATGTTTGGCATTTTCCATGAAAAATTACCGAAATAATTACCTGATTATCAAAAAAGATGCCATTAGGTTTTCTGTAGATTGACTAATCCGTTAACTAAATGTTTAATTTACACTTGTCATACTATTTCCTCCTCTCCGCTTATTTTACAGGTACTGCAGTTTCTTTGCATATTCAGATGTACTATTTATAACATACATGATACTGTATCATATTATATCATGTTATAAATATAGTTATATGATGCATTTTTATTGATTAAACAAATCAACTAAATATTGTAGAGTAATTCAAAGTACCTGACCTTGACCAGCTATGACATTAAAATCTTGCTTACATGTGGGTGTTACTAATCTAATTTAAGTAAAGCATTTGACTAACTCTTCCACTGCTACGGTCATAACTTGTAACTGCAAGGCTGGGTAAATAGTTATAACCATGAATAACTGTAGCCCAGAACAAAGTTAATATGTCTACCTCCCACAGACTCCCACAGGAACTGTAAATATTCCTTAGTGCTGCCAGAGCATGTGAGCTAGCTATTAAATTTTCAACTGCACCTACTTAATAGTCCAGTGCAGGTGCTCATCAAAGGCAGAAAATGTAAACCAAGGACAGGGGTATATATGCTCTGCAGGTATCTTTAAATGTACATACCAGTCTAATCCTTCAGGACAGTGATTAAATTAAGCAGAGGTCATCCAGTCTGCCTTCCACACACACCGGCTTTCATGCTTTGCTGCAACTGCATGTCTAAGCCATCTATCAGTGTCCCTGAGGCAAGAACTCCCAATCATGCGCTCAAACACAACCCAGAGTGACAGATGAGGCAAACCACATCAGGATCACTTGCATGAAGAGTGTGCGCGCATCTATGTACAGTATGTGTGTATGGACCACCATGTTGAACATGCCACTACAGTTTATTCACATTTATGTAAACAGAAACTCTTCACATTAGGCTGTGCTAATTAACACATTGCCTGTAAGGGCGATCCAAGGCACGCCTGCAATCACACCCAGTTACTGAGAACATTCCATTTCAAAATAAACCGGGATGAGAAGTGCCACACAAGGCTCCAGCTGCTTCTCTGCCAGTGACAGCTGATAAATTTAATTGAAACTTTCAGATGTGCAGTCATGTGAGGCAAAACAAAATTAGAGTGAGTTTATTCCCATGCGCTTGTCTGCTGTCTTTACCTGTGCTGCGTTTTCACACAAACATTCCTGCGGGTGTTGTTCTCGTTGATGGCTATATTGACCATCCCACATGATATTTTTCAGTCTACTATTTCCAACTACTTTTTTTTCCCCAACTCTAACTGAGCAGAATTTTTTCATTTTCACCAACGTCTTAATGTGAAAGTTTGCACGAAATCAGTGTATCTGCTGAGCAAGTTAGTACATCTTACTCAAGTTGGTCTTTTAAAAAGCAAAAAAAGGAAACTCAGACTTTCAAATCAAAGTTTAACAAACTTAGGAGGTCATTCGCTGAGGTCCAGAAGGCACAGACATCTAACTCTTTTGCAAACAACCATCATTGAGATTTTATATCCTCTATGGCTGTCAGCCACTTTTATGTGTTCTCTTTTTCACTGCTGAGAGATAAGAGCATTTTCCCTTTATGTGTGTCTCTTAAGAGGGTCGAGCTTTGCCAAGATTTAGAAAAGGTCAGTGTAAGTGATAAGATTTCTTTGTATTACTGAGAATCTTGGGAGATAATAGCATTAGAGGGGGATATGACATTGCATGCTCATAATAACGTCACTAATAACAAGGAGAATTATCATAGGCAGCATTAAAAACACTTGGGTCATTTTAGGTGCAGATTTAAAATTGCAAATAAAATTACAGAGTTGCTTACTGTCACTTGAAATGGTTTTATCCTGGGCATCATCTAATATTTGAGACCTTTGGGAGTGGAGGTGCTGCTGATTCAAAACACTCAGAACAACAAAAAGGTACTGCTACTTCTAAACAGTATTCCATATAGAAATTGGGAGGAGGTGGCTGAGCGAATGATAACACATTGATGCTTCAATGATATTTTCTTTTTAAAATCAAACCTGAAAAGGTCGGTCAACACTGATTTTAAAGAACTATTTTGTCAAACTACATTGGAAATAGTGTGATGTGAGTCATAAAGAGAGAAATATATTCAGACAAAGAGTTTTAACAGTCACATTGCTCTGCAGTTTATCATCACATATCCCATGTGCTGCCCGACTTTGTAGAAATCGTGTCTCTCAGAGAGTGCACTTGTTACTGGGATGTTCCTCCGATTATTAAAGAGGTCTGCAGGCTGTCTCCAGCAGCTCAGATTAGACAGACAAAGAGAGGACAATAACACAACAGTCCAACTTGATCAAAGTGCTGACTCTGAAAGACAGCCAGACAAATGGGAGCCAATGTAGCAAAAAAAAAAAAAAAAAGAAAGAAAGAAGGAAAGAAAAAAACAACAACAAAGGCAAACCTTTCCAGACTGGATTGCGTAGAAAAGGTCCTGTTCTGTGGTCAGTCTGCTTGCCATAGTTGTCTGCACACAAACATTGACCAATGCTGCTAGAAAGCGAAAGAAAGAAAAACACAGAGGATAACAGTGGACAGAAGCAAGGGTGGCAGGCTAGAAAGAGAATTCAAGATAAAAGAAAGTAAAAGTAACCGAAAAGATGGAAACACGGTTGAACAAAATTTATTCTTTGATGTGGTAAAAGTCACATCTGATCCTTTATACTCTGACTACTACTGTATATCTCATCTTTATTCACAGACTGAGGTCAAGAACTGATTAAACTGGATAACTACCATAGATCCTGTCTAAAGAGGACTGTTCACTTACACACACACACATACGCACAGACACACACACACAGACACAGTCTGCCGCGTGTTCCGCTGCATAAAGAATAAAATCCAATATGGGTGTCTGTGAATAGTATTTTAGTGTGTGACAGTTGTCACTCAACTTGACTGACCTATGACGCTTTTCGAATGAGCCTCACACTGACTCCGACTCATCTAACCTTGACAGGGCAAACCAGGATTAAAAAACCCACAAGGTCAGGTGATTTATTCCTTACACCCATTACAACCACCTGTTCAGCTTTCGTCCTACCTCCATCAGTCTCTTCCAGAATACCCAGTGTCACTCCTCCTTCCCTTGTTTTTCCTCACAATCACTCCCTCTCTCTGCCAATCTCTCTACCTCATCTCCTCCTTCTTTCCCTCCCTCTTTTCTGGACCTCAATATTCTGACAACTGTTGCACCACTTGCATTTCCATCAGTTTGACCTGCGCTCACATTGACTCTATAGCCTTGATTTTTCATTTTACCCTCCCTCCCTTTTCAGCTGCTGGAGGCAACAATGCAGCTCTGGTTTTCAGTTATATCTCCCTTATGTCTCCCTTTCTTGCTCAACTTTTCCTACCTTGAGCTCTCCTCCCTCATCCTCAGGCTTCTGGACGCACTAGCAACACTTGCTAGAGAGCTTGCTTAATCCTTGAAGAAGTCCACTTGGATGGCGCACAGTCCTGATTGGTCCATTAGGAGGTCAAAGTTAATCTCCCACTTCAACATGCAGACAAGTGAGTCTTTACTGATGGGCGAGATGCTGGTGTCAAAAACTAGAGGTGATGAGAGACGAAGGCATGAACAGAGATTGAGTTATGCAAGAAACATTTTAGGAACAGACCACTTGCAGGTTAGTGGCACAGAAATGACTGTGTGTCAGTGTGATGGATAAGTTGTGTTAGATCATGTTGACATTACAGAAAACAGATCCGGGTCGCTGTTAACACCCCCACCAGCTCTCATGAGAATAGGAGAGTAGCTGTTTAGCAGAAAAGGACTCTCAGACGCATATATCCAGGTCAGTCTGCCAGTCTCCAGGCTGAAAAGGGCTCTGTGTCACTGCAGACCACACACACACTGGGGAGAGAAAAAGGTAAGCATCACTCACACTGTCACTGAAAATTGGTGATAAACAGCCAAAACAGCGAGGAGGGAAGGAAATACAGAAGCCACACAATACAGAAAAAGAAATAAAAGAGAGACAGGAGGGAGAGATACGTGTTTGTCTGTGCTGTGATGGATTGTAAAACATTAAAGTCTCCTCAGCTGGAGTACATTGGGTGAAAGGAACATAACAAAGAATCAGCCATTGTCCTGGAGTGGAAGGCATCCTGAGGATTAAAGGCAAGTTTCCACATTTCCAAATACCGTCCATTAATGTAGGGGAAAAGAGAACTGGTTCAATATTGTGTAACAAGTAAATGCTGCCAAAATTTTAACAAGCCAGACAGGTAATCAGAACAGTTAAATATTCAATACTTCATATTCCGCTCTTTCTATCTTTGTAAGGAGGGTCGGGATCTAACTGGTGAGGTCTTCCTTTTGTTGTTTTTTGTGAAGGTCAAGGCCGGAAGCAAATGCAGTGTTCTCTTACTCCTACTGAGACAACCAGAAGTCAGTCATTCTTGACCAAACAGATAGATAATGGTGTGTTAATATTCCTCAAGGATGTTTGGGTTGGATGGGGTAGACCACAGTACCAGCATTTGTTCAAATATTAGCCTGTTTTACATGTAATGCAAAAAGACAAATAGTGAAGATTTTAAACTTTCTACAAGCAATCTGTTATGAATTATTTCTTGTTATAGATTTTTTTTTTGCAGCAAAAGCAGAGTATGTCTCCAGACACGTCACATACCCAGGTATGCACAACCACATACACGCTGGAATGAACCAGCTGTATTTCATGATTATAGTTTGAGAATGTCACGTCATTTCAGCAGCTGTAAAATAATAGAGTCCAGGTAAAAGATTGGAACTGAGGAGAGGACAAATAAAAACATTATCTGGCTGGCTATCCAAGCTGACATTTCTACTTAAATCACAAGCCGGTCTGTGCATGTGTGTGTGTGTGTGTGTGTGTGTAGCAACCCTTCTGGCAAGTGTGGAAAGATAACATTTCAGAGTGTTCTTCATTTCCGCAGGTCTGGCACAGAGAAAGAAAGAGCAGGATCCCAACAGCTAAACATTATATGCCTTCACCTCCTAAATATCATTCTTCCTCAGGCAGAAGTGGACCTGTAGCGTGTTGCCCTTTTCCAAACATAAACCTGAGGAAACTCCAGCTATTTCTTCATTTATTTGACTCTCCCATCCCTCTCTGTTATTTCAGTCACTCTGCTTTTGTCATTCCACTGTTGCCTCTGAGGACTTATTCATTTCTCCCTATATTGCCCGTCCATTCTTCATTTCTCTCTCCCCAACTGTCAATCTCCCGCTAGTTAATAGAGACCACCTATCCCAACTCTACCCTGCCCACTTCCTAATACACTACATCTCTTGAGCTCTCTCTGTCTCTTGTCTTATGTCTTCTTTTGACGGCCAGGGGTTGCTCTCTCTTCACACCCTCTACAGCCTGAAATACATCTCTTGTTACTTTTGATACTCACTATCTCCACGATCAAATTTCTGCTCTCCTGACTCCCACTCACCTCTCTTTGGATTTTGCTTTGAGCCCCAAAGTGAGTCTAAAGCAGCTATCTCTCTTTCACTTCTCTGAACTGAACTTCTGTGGAATGACTCAAGGCCTGGTTTAGTCATCTGGCTTATCAGGCAAAGTGGTCTTAGTAAGAATTCTGAATACAAATCACAATGAAATAAAACGAGAGATAAATAATGTGTTTGCTGTTTTAGTATCAAAAACTAGTGACAATAGCAAGCAAGTCAACATATTAATGTTTGTATCTTTTTACTTGTCATTATGTTTAACTTGCACATTTCTTTGTTATGCTTTATCTGAATTTCAGAGCCAATTTAAAGTCAGTATGACTGAAGAATGATCAGTGGAGTATTAATGTGGAACCTAAGTGATCCTGTTGCTGACACTGGAAAACCAGCAGAAAACAACCATTATGGTGTTTGAAAAAGAAAGTTCCTATAAACCTGTTGATTCAAGTTAAAGGAACCCTCACCTTGACACTATGTTTACAGTGTTAAAAGACTTAAAGAGAAAGTGAGAGAGAAGAGGCAAAGAAGATACACCTCTGTCAGGATATTATTATGACCATCTCTCACCCTGAGTATTTGAGTGTGACTGTGCGGCGTGTGACGGCTGGTGGCGCTTACTTTAAACTGGTACCTGCCAATGCCGGTTTCACTTTCACTCTTTCCTAGCCCCCAACCAGACCGTGCCATGCCGCCACGTGATGGCCACTTCATTGTCATTAGATTGATCTCTGTTGTACATAATGTAAATATCTTCTAAACGAGCAGTTCTGGTAGCTGTGGGGGTGAGAAGCCTGTTTGGTTGACATCTCGCCTCTTGTTTATGTTAGGGAGGTAGGTGAGATGCCTGTATTTTCTTTAGTTTTTTTCGTTGAAGATAGGTAGGTTAGTCCTCACTATTGTAGATTGTTTTGTTTGTTGTTTCGACTGTGCTGTCTCCAATGTATACCCTGATGATGAATAAATCAATTCTGTTTGAACTGCAAATCTGCACTAGCACTGGTCATGCTTGGGAGTGGGGAAAGAGGGGAGTCGTTTTATGCTATACTCAGGTTCCCCCTAGGCTGGCCTTAACAACATGCTACGTGCTTTGGATCTCATGTCTTATAGAGATTTAGAGGCAGGGATAAACTCCACCTCAGGCACTGATCTGCATCTTCTAAAGTCTCTTATCACACGCTGAGAAATACATTTTCTACACACAGACACACGCATACGAACACACACAGAACCATTTAGCAACAGGGATTACACAAAAAGACATTAGATTACACAGATACAAACAAACACATTGATGCTTCCACTGCAGGAATCAATAGGTCATTGTCTGGATAGAGGAGAGGAATTTTATCATTAGATCTTTTTTTTAGATCTTTTTTTTCTTCTGAAATTCTTTATGTGAATCTCACCCTCTGCCCTACTAATAGCACAATGTAAAAATCCTGACCTACAGTATTACCTGTAAAGACGGCCTCCTTTCCATTCTGATCCTTCCCTACCCTGCTGGACAACAACACATTACTTTTCCAGAGAGGGAAGAGGAGACAAGGAAAAAAAGAGGGAAAATTAAGTAAAAGATAAACATACCTTGAGGTGGCAGGTTGGTATCTTATCAGCGTCTAGGTGTGGTTCTTTAAAACAAATGGAGCCGGAAGAGGACACAAGCTATTACTGGAGGATACATCCAACAATGGAGGAACTGCTAAAGTCACACTGATATGTTACCGTGAAGTAACTCAGGTCAGAGTAATAAACATGGGTTACCTCTATTGTCACAGAGGTAATTGATTCTCTAAAAATAAAGACAGAGGTTACAGATGTTGTTTCCTGAGCTTGACAACTTTAGTATGAGGCAGCTCCTCCCTAAGCAAGTCTAAACTCTCATTAGCAGCTTCTATACACTGTTCATTACAACTCACGAAGCTAAAATGTTCAACTGCACAAACAACATATTGATTTTGCTATTCCTATTCTTACCAGTAGAGTGGGTTTGTCATTATTCAACAAATCAGATTGTTATTTTTCTTTCATTTAATTAATTCAGCCTGCTATTGTGTTCATGTTAGCTGGTTTGTGTTTGGGTGGGGGGAATAATTTTGTTTTTGGTTTTTTTTTGCCCTAAAATAGCAAGTAACCAATCACACCTGCCAACGTCATTTTCAGTCCACACGAAAGTTGCGGTAGTTGTTGCTGTTCGGAGTAGTTAGCTGTTTTTCTGAAGATAGAAGAAATGTGCTGATTTAAGAGTTGTTCATTCAAACGGCGCACAAAAATCTCTACAGCCGTGTTAATGTCATTTACATTTGTGGCGATTTTTGTGGCCACATGTCACTAAATGTATAATTACTATAATCATTAGGGACAAAGGATACTGATAGATGAGGCATTGCATTTCCATCTTTATGTTTTTCTTTTGGAAACACTGCTTTAGTGTCAGAAAAGGGAAAGAGTTATAACCACAGAGCAGCTGCAGCACTGGGTTCCTATGTCAGATCAGACCGTAGGGCCTTTGTTTAAGAAAACACTATGACAGGGTTGTCATGTTGTATTAACATGATCGTCAATCCTACTGGAGTTTAAGTCACATAAAGTAAGTGTAAAGTAAGTATTCATATTTAGAGATATTTGTGATCATTCTGAATATTATTTTTCAAACATCAGTGCTGCAACATGATAGAATGGAAAGACTTGAAGAAAGTTATCTCCATTATAGTGAACCATCAATTACATTATCAACATTATAACTAACCTTCAACTAAGTGCACATCTACATAAAAGTTGCGATTGCACATCATGTTATCATCATTGTGGAAACTTTTGTCGTTGTTGACGTTCACATATTTACACTGAGCTTTTTCTTTCATGTCTTGGATCAATGCATCAGCTTCATTAGTTAGATTGGCAAATACAAACCTGTGCGACATCTGAGTCACTGCGTCTGCCATGAGCGTGATGAGGATGCCGACTGCCTTCCTGACGTTAGCCGGTCAAGTAACATGATGTTAGTACTCCCAAGGGAACCAACATCTACCATTCTTAATCCTGCCTACAATAGCTCTGATGTGTCAAATCATATAGAAACTCAACTCATTTTTGTCCTAAAGAACAGAGTTTTTTACATTCCAGAGGTTTATCCCTGTCCTCGGGATAGTAAAGGGGCTATGTTAATTTTTGTCAATCTGACAATATTTCATGAAAAATTGAAATTTTGTCTCAACGGTGGTGCAAGAGGACCACTAATGATGCATCTAAAATGTTGACGGTTTATCCTCCAGGGAAAAAGAATGCACTCAATAAACTAGACAAAACCTGGCTGTTATATATTGATATTTTGTGTGGACATGTGGAAATTCTGAACAGATAGAGGTGGTAAAGAAAAATGCAGGGATAAGCCACATACCTTAGGATTTGTTCTAATAACTGGCCAGCATTGCTATCCTTAAGCTCTGCCACAACCTTGTAGCTAACTGTATGGTAGCTCAGATTTGTACAGTTGATAAGTCAAGTTGATAATGAATTGTATTTTTACAGCCAAAACCTCACGCCTTGGCTTTATAGATGTAAATCTTGATTTATAATTTCAACTGCAGAATGTATTAGCAAACAGGGGCTCCAAATCCTTGAAGTTTTTTGTGTAGTAACAGAAATGATTTAGTTTTCACTCTGAATCTTTTGTTTTTATAGTCGAGCAATTTCACAAATTTGTTTCCACGTATAATTTCTTTTGGCTAAATATGCCTCGGTAGTGCCCAGAAGGAAGTGATAGTAAGCAGCCAGCCAGACAGGCAGTGTGCTTCTCATAGGATAAGGTACCGATCAGCTTTAGGTCAGATATGAGAAACTGGTTTATGGCTGGAAATGACTTTCTGTTCTTTTTCTGTTCCCTGACTCTCTCCTTCCACCTGTCTCACACGTCTCTCACTGCCTAGCTCCCCATGTCTTTCATCGATAGAGGGTCCTGGGGGACAGAGCAAACAAAACCCAGCAGCCCTCTGATTTTCTCCCAGTACTTACAGATCTGTACACTGACGAACACATATACTCACGAACACGTCTGCATTATTTTATTGACTACCTTCTTCCAGGAAACTAGTGGATACCCAATCATAAAATACATATAGTGTGTAAAAACATAAGTAAAAGACACTTTGTTTTGTAATAAATCAAATCATTTAATACCATTCAGTTCCTTTTTTTCCGCTTCCAGCCCTCTGTTCCTTGAACTGCAGCACAAATTATAAATTAAAAAAAAAAAAAAAAAAAAATATATATATATATATATATATATATATTTTTTTTTTTTTTTTTCACCACAGGTTCCCTAAAGCATTTATGGCTATTTTTCTTATCAACCTTAAACATTTGAATGATAAGTCTCTATAAAATTGGTGACCAGCATTGTGCTGTGGCTGGATGAAAGACAGGGATTAACAGACACAGGAAAGGAGGAAAGAGGACTGAAAAGACATTTTTTGACAATGTAACAAGCACAGAAAAGGTTCTTGATGATTAATTAATCAGACACAACTACAGAAAGGTGAAGTAACTGTTTGCTTGGTGTTATAACAGAGGCAACACAGTAAAACTGAACTTCAATATAATGCTAAACCAGACAAATTACTTTGATTAAATGAACCTCTATCACACAGATTAACTCAAAGCAAGAAATAACTGGGAAAGGGGAAAGACGTGTTATTTGGAGCCTTGGTTGAGGTCAGACTGAGTGACAGGTGAATGCAGGAAGCAGACACAGACACCAGAGTGACAGTGTACCTTGCAGTGCAAACAGAGGTCATGTGTTATTAATAACTCACGTATATGATTCAGGCAGGTCCTGACGTGCTGCTGCATTGTTCTGAGACAGATTACTAGTCTTGCCTGAGGTTTCTGCCACCTTGACTGTGTGTGTGTGTGTGTGTGTGTGTGTGTGTGTGTGTGTGTGTGTGTGTGTGTGTGTGTGTGTGTGTGTGTGTGTGTGTGTGTGTGTGTGTGTGTGTGTGTGTGTGTGTGTGTGTGTGTGTGTGTGTGTGTGTGTGTGTGTGTGTGTGTGTGTGTGTGTGTGTGTGTGTGTGTGTGTGTGTGTGTGTGTGTGTGTGTGTGTGTGTGTGTGTGTGTGTGTGTGTGTGTGTGTGTGTGTGTGTGTGTGTGTGTGTGTGTGTGTGTGTGTGTGTGTGTGTGTGTGTGTGTGTGTGTGTGTGTGTGTGTGTGTGTGTGTGTGTGTGTGTGTGTGTGTGTGTGTGTGTGTGTGTGTGTGTGTGTGTGTGTGTGTGTGTGTGTGTGTGTGTGTGTGTGTGTGTGTGTGTGTGTGTGTGTGTGTGTGTGTGTGTGTGTGTGTGTGTGTGTGTGTGTGTGTGTGTGTGTGTGTGTGTGTGTGTGTGTGTGTGTGTGTGTGTGTGTGTGTGTGTGTGTGTGTGTGTGTGTGTGTGTGTGTGTGTGTGTGTGTGTGTGTGTGTGTGTGTGTGTGTGTGTGTGTGTGTGTGTGTGTGTGTGTGTGTGTGTGTGTGTGTGTGTGTGTGTGTGTGTGTGTGTGTGTGTGTGTGTGTGTGTGTGTGTGTGTGTGTGTGTGTGTGTGTGTGTGTGTGTGTGTGTGTGTGTGTGTGTGTGTGTGTGTGTGTGTGTGTGTGTGTGTGTGTGTGTGTGTGTGTGTGTGTGTGTGTGTGTGTGTGTGTGTGTGTGTGTGTGTGTGTGTGTGTGTGTGTGTGTGTGTGTGTGTGTGTGTGTGTGTGTGTGTGTGTGTGTGTGTGTGTGTGTGTGTGTGTGTGTGTGTGTGTGTGTGTGTGTGTGTGTGTGTGTGTGTGTGTGTGTGTGTGTGTGTGTGTGTGTGTGTGTGTGTGTGTGTGTGTGTGTGTGTGTGTGTGTGTGTGTGTGTGTGTGTGTGTGTGTGTGTGTGTGTGTGTGTGTGTGTGTGTGTGTGTGTGTGTGTGTGTGTGTGTGTGTGTGTGTGTGTGTGTGTGTGTGTGTGTGTGTGTGTGTGTGTGTGTGTGTGTGTGTGTGTGTGTGTGTGTGTGTGTGTGTGTGTGTGTGTGTGTGTGTGTGTGTGTGTGTGTGTGTGTGTGTGTGTGTGTGTGTGTGTGTGTGTGTGTGTGTGTGTGTGTGTGTGTGTGTGTGTGTGTGTGTGTGTGTGTGTGTGTGTGTGTGTGTGTGTGTGTGTGTGTGTGTGTGTGTGTGTGTGTGTGTGTGTGTGTGTGTGTGTGTGTGTGTGTGTGTGTGTGTGTGTGTGTGTGTGTGTGTGTGTGTGTGTGTGTGTGTGTGTGTGTGTGTGTGTGTGTGTGTGTGTGTGTGTGTGTGTGTGTGTGTGTGTGTGTGTGTGTGTGTGTGTGTGTGTGTGTGTATGTAAGTGTGTGTGTGTGTGTGTGTGTGTGTGTGTGTGTGTGTGTGTGTGTGTGTGTGTGTGTGTGTTTTTGTGTGTGTGGTGATGGGCATGCCTCTGCAGCATTTGAGGTGAATGTTTAATTACATGGGTTCAAAGACACTCCATTATAAGTGAGCAGACAGAATGGAGGGGAGGAAGAGGAGTGGAGAGCAGGGATATAATCTGTCCTCTTGTGAGCTCTGTGCGGCTGTCAGACAGTGTTGCAAGGACAAATTTAATTTAGTCAGGGGATTTACCCCATTCAGTGGCTGACTTTGCTTTGTGAATGTCTAGTTTCCTTTGGCTGCTGTGAGCTTATGAAGGAGCAGTTAAAGGATCCAAACTCATTCACCTTTGCAGCTTCAATTTGAACATCTAATTAACTTTAAAAACTGAAAAAGACTTTCATGGCCTAATGAGTTCATATCAGACCCAGTGACAATTTTCATAATTGAACCACTCTTACACATTTTACTGCTGCAATTACACTTACGGTGATATTGCTGCTTTTTAGAGAGCAGACACAAATATCACTTGGAAAATAAGCAGAGAGGATGAGGAAAACTAATACGAATGGGTCTAAAGAAATTAGTTCTAACTAATTTATTTGTGTATCCAGTGCTGCAGACTAATAGACAATTTTAATGGCTCAAGAGAGATAACATATAGAACCAAGAGCAGTCAGTGAGTCCATTAAGATTTTCCACCTTGCAGATAAAACTGTGAGCTTTTAGATGAAAGTTTTTTTCCATGACCTTCTGGGAAAAACTGAAAAATAAATCTCTGGAAAAATATGTGGAGACAGAAACCTAAAAATATTTTCTTTCCTGCATAGCACAGAGATATCCCTTGTGTGTGGAGAGATTTGCTGGTGAGGAGGGCATGCCTTCATAACAAGACTGCCAAACTACCTCTGCCCAGGGAGCAGGTCCCAGAGCAGGTCCCATCGCACTGAGCTGAAAGGTTCAAAGGTCTGAGAGAGTTTAACTGCTGCGTTGTTATCCCAGCATGTTCCGGTCTGTCCCCATATGGGCAGTGAAGGTCAGAAAATAGATAAGAAAAACTGAAGGAAGTTATCTGGACTGAAAAAGTGAATAAGTGACTGAGTGAACATCCATCTGCATTGCATACTAGCCTTATTTGCCCAGCTGCCATTGACTCCAGATGGTGTAATATCAAAGTAAAAAGAGTCGGCAGAGAGAGTAATGGCCTCACTTTCTGTCTACCTTCAACATCAATCTCGTTACAGTGTGATGGAGAAAAATGACAAAAGCACCAGGACTGGGAGAGTAATTAAATTAAGAAATTAAATTCTGTGTTTGTAAGGTTTAGTCTATCAGGTGGAGAATGAGGTAAGAGAGAGTGAAGGAATGCTAAACCTAATTAGTGAGAATGTTGAGAACACAGCCTGGATATTAAAGACACCTGCCAGGGGGAAAAAAGAACAGAGAGATTAAAGACTGACGTGAAACAAGCAGACTTTTGACTTATTGAGTTCAGTTCAGCTCATTGAGCTCATGTGCACTAAATCAACTCACCGGCCGCTTTTTCCTCTTAAATTAATATCTTAAGTGCTGACTGTGAAGAGTGAGCCGTAATAGAAAGCACAGAGATAGGAGTAAAAAGCAGAGAGCCACACCAGAAAGCAGTATTGTGCTTTTGACACTGTCCAAGATCTGGAAATAGATCTTTCTTCAGTTTACACACACTCATCCGCTTACTTAACTCTCACAGCCAAGCACTGAGCAAACACAAACACGTAATTACAGTTTCCACTGATTAAACATGGAGATGAATTAATTAGGCAGCAGGCAAGATGGTAAAAGACATCTATGATGCAGCATCACTCCATGTTCCCTTCATAATTCAGCCTTGTTCAGTGATCTTCCAACCTGGGTCTTATTTTTCTGTAGTTTTAGAAATTATTCTTGTTACCCATGGTGATATTTTACTTACAAACCTCATTCTATAATATGGGGATGTGGTAAAAGAGTGATGCTGAAGAATTTAGTGATGTGGAGATTCAGAAGTCCAAAACAAGACAAGATCAATGAGTTAGAATACTAAAAAGTTTCTGGAAGTTACTCAGCGCAGACAGTTGTTGTGTCATCTCAATATAAATTGAAAAGTGTTCAAAAAGACAGTCATCTAATTATATAACAAACATCCTCTAATATTCGTATTCTGAGCCAGTGATGGGGGAAAAAAATCTGCTTTTTATTCTAAATGCCACAGTATAGTTCACTTTTTCTTTCTCTCCACAGGTTTATTCTGTCATTGGTTTCCTACACAGGAGATAGTCACTCATGTTCAGTTTTCTGTATATTTATTTTTATTCCCCCTCATTTCCTTTCACATTCGGCACAATGGGTTTGACACAAAAACAGTAACATAGAAATGCACGCACAGTACACACGACAGTGAAATCTTCCATCACCAGGTTACAGTCTTGTTCACAAAGCAAAGTAACTCTGATGGTTGAACTGGGAACTTCCATTCCAACTAACTTTGAATTACAATTATATTTACAGATTTTAGATCTCTTTTGGGGGGTTATATTGCCACCCTGAAAAAAACCCACGTTATTTCAACAGCATCTAAGAGCTTACATATTTGTTAGTGTATCAAAATTCTTTAACAGTACAACTCTGATACGTATTTTGTCCAATTTTCATTGTAACTTCAAAACCGAGGGACGTAGCACTCAGAAGAATGGGATGAATGTGCCAAGTATGTTCTTGATTTGTGTTTGACCTCCTCACGTGTTTTAGGGAATATGAGGTGTATTTATTATCCTGCATTTGTCTGATATATAGCAATCTGTCAAAGTAAACTTGGCAGAAACGATGCCAAGAACAAAATAGGTACAACATGCATCCTGTTTGCTGCTGCCTAGAGTCATTTGCTGAGACAAAACAGCAAATGTTTTAGATTTTTATTTATTTTAATACAACTTAAAAATTAGTATCTGTGGAAGTATTAAAGTTTGAAAGTCATCGCACAACAACACGGTAGAAGGAAGTCTGTAGCCATAGCAATCCATCCATTCGTTGCTGCTCCCTTTAGATTACATTTCTCCTCCAGAATCTCTCCATCCATCTGCTGAAATCCTATTTTCATGACAAATAATGAGACACATAATTTCACTCCGTCACTGCTGCCCAATGCTGCCAGAGAAAGGGAGGATGGAGCAGAATTAAAAATGATGAGGTGGGAAGGTCCTGGCTCTCATACAATGTCTACTTAATATAGGCTAATATCATGTTAGTCAGTTCAATAATATTTGAATCTCCATCCAACTAACTGATTTGCTATAAAACGGTAACGCTGGTTGAAATTAGGCATTGCACCATGGCTTTAAGAAACAGCATTGCTGTTTCTTTAAGCTGCTTTCTTAAGCTTTCTTTAGCTGCATAAAATATCAAAAAAATGTCCTATCTAAGACATGACACGGCAACCATGGCAGAATATTGCAGTTACAGTAAATGTCTGAGAAACTGTAAAAGATGTTACCTTAACTCCCAAAAATATCTAGGTGTGTTTCAAAGCTTTACAGTATGTATTTCGACAATTTTACAATAAAATGAATTGCTGCAAGTATTTCTAAATCAAAAGAAATTCATTTAAAGAGAACAAAGATCATTTAAATACTATTACCTACCTTCTCATGTCAGTATATTTATAGGGATGTCATATGAAGATAATTGGTGATTAAATGACCACCAACAATAAATAATTATCATCTATATTAATGGTCCAATAATACTCAAGCACAGTTAATTTTACTTGTTTTAATGTGGTTGTTACTAAACCTAATTGCCTTTTGTTATTACATCTTAGTGCTTTTTTGTTATTTAACCTAACTGCTTTGTATTGCCTCTGGTTGTATAAAACAAATGTAGCGTGCTTTATCTTAACACCCAGGGGTGCTTTTACAGTAACATAGATATTTGACTCCTCTCATTATGTAAATTATTCATGTAAACTAAAATCTTGCTGTTTTCTGAAAACCTGTCTGAAAATAATAACACACTGATCTACCAGAGTGTTACTAATGAAAGGGACAGCTATATCTGAAAATGTTTATGGTTGGAAAGAAAGCTTAAAAGGCTGACTAAACCTGTGATTTTGAAGATTTGAGCCGCTGCTCTGGTAACAAGACAGACCAAAGTTCGCTTAGGGGAACAGTAAATCCTGGGCGTCTTCCAAACTGTCAACAACCTCAACTGGTAACTCAGTTATCCATGTAGGAAGAAGCAGGACCCAGATGCAAAGTCAGCATGTGCTGTCACAACACCACTGCCCTCAAACATCAAAGTAAGTTTCAGCGGATGCTGTGGGAGTAATCATTTGACAATCAATGCTATCGCTCACAGCAATGACTCACTTGGGAATAAACCCTCTCATCATAACTCCGATTGACCTACTCTGCACCATATCTGTCACGTCAGTCTCTCTGCAGCCCACAGAGTGTAAAACAGCAGCTGGGCTGCTTTTTTTAGCCTACTAAGCAGATGTCCTTCTCCAGAGTTGCTTCCTCCAGGTCTTCCTGCTGAAAACTGAGGTACTCCTGGGTGGCATATGTCATCCCTCCAGTGTGTTCTGGATCTACCCCGGGGTATCCTTCTCACAGTCCGGGAGGCTTCAGAGGGCTCGGCCACATCAACTTGCCCCCTTTTATTGCATAGATATGGAGCTCCTCAGCTCTCGGTTCTGAGCAGTACTACAAGCTCCTGTCAGATGCCCGTGCACCCCACCTTGTCATTAAGGCAGTGAGAAAAAATGCAGCCCCATCATTCATTTGAATGAGGCTAGTCCGAAAACACAGCAGAGGTGTTAGCGCCAAAAAATTGTAAAGAAAACACAGGGTCACCAGGCCCTGAACCTAGCTCAACAAGTTGCTGCACTGGCTGATCAAATACATACAAGCACAAATTCCTGGTATATTACTTTGTAACAGGAACATCATATTTCTAATGTTTACCTTGCGAACAACGGTGAAAAAAAGAAAACATAAAACAGTTGTCATTATGATAACTTTCCAGAGTTGTATAGCCCTGGCTCAAACTGTTATAAACCACTGTGAGGTCTTTAACATCTGTGACGTCTTCAGATTCATGGATCTGTTACTCAAGCTGGACTTGCAGCATTGTATTTCATGTCTCATTGGTACCTGAAGCAGCACACACCCACCAGTGGAACCATTTTTTCTGAATGCCTGCTATGGGTAAGCCCAGTCGATCATCACAGGTTGAAACATAGTTGGTCAATTGGGAAATCAGTAACTTCGCCTTCAGGCTCAGTTTCGTCTTGACCACAACATTCACAACCAATCCACCTATTAATCTCATGCTCCATCTTACCCTCACTCATAAAGAAGACCCCAAGATACTACCCAGAGAGACCCTCAGTTGGGCTAGCAATTTACCTAAATCAACCAACCCCAGTACTACCTGGAGATTACAGTCAAATGATGCTAAAAGAACTCCATGACCAGCAAAATGCAGAGGGCCTGGGGGCTTGTGAGTATCCCCACACCAGCCTGGTGCATCTCACCTTTGGCAGCTCTGGAAAGCAGAGTGTCTCAGCCCTGACTGACAAACTGACAAAACAAAACAGACTAAAACCTGCACAAAGACAGTGCACATATGCAAAGAGACAAAATAAACACAACCAGTTTTCTGGCGTGTGGGATGCAAGGCAAAGCAAATTGAACCACTTCAGAATTCACTTGAATAGCATCACTGAAATAGGTACACGGTAAGAAAGTGTTTGGATTGAAAAAACAAACAAACAAACAACAATCCGATCACAAGGTCCCCCCAAGAGAAATAATGGGAATGTAAGTAGGTTATGTAAATTCTGCCTTTGAGGCGCTGAGAACAAGCGCTGTTAGTCTGACACCATGCAGCACGCACAGTCTCACCTTTCTTCCACTGATGCCTTCTTTTATTACATTGTAATTCTAATTCCTTCCTTTCTGTCACCTCTCTGATAGCCCTGCTAATGCTTCTTAATAAAATTATGCAAAGGAAGAGCTCTTTGTCCTGCTCTGAACATATTGAATTATCTGTCTGAGGAGGGAAAGAGAGAAAATGAGAGAAAACCCAGGAGATGGATGACCTCTTCAAGACACTAGCACGTCTCTCTCTCTCTCTCTCTGGGGCCGAATATGGTTTTAATGAAACCCTGCTCCTACAACAATTTATGTCATGGTGGAAAATGAGAGAGAGGTGGTGGAGAGGTTCAGTGTGAAACAGTTTTATCTACTAATAGTGAAGGGTGTACAGAGGAGACAGCAAGAACAGCCAGTGAGCCACGTTTTAGCATAGACCAGGGGCATTCATCACTTTACCAGTAACCCAAATGTGAGTCTGTCTCAGGGGGGTTAATATGGTTTGGATACACTGTTTTAATGCTGCATGAACAGAAAATTGAAGGGAGAACGAGTGAGAGTTGACAGTTGCTGAGGGGTTCAATCTGGAGCTGCTCCACTTAACTGGAGGATGAACGGAAGAGAGATGAGGAGAGATGATGAATTAAGAGAGCCAAGGAGTAATGTGCTACATTAAGTGGGCTGCAGTGATGAGAGCACTTTCATATTAATAAGATCTTGTATGTATGTGTCTGTGTGTGTGTGAGTGTGTGTATTTTGGAGATAAGCGGTTGTATGATATATAAAAAGAAAAAAAAGTACTGGCTGCTGGCAGTCGTGCACTCAAGTCAGCACAGCAGAGAAGGACAGAAGTCAATAGATGTATAATAGATAAAATGAGACAGGAAGGAAGTAAAAGGAGAGGAAAAAAAGATAAACAGACAGAGGAGATAAAAGATGGGAGACAAGGTGAAATAAAATAAAAGGCAAGAAGGGAAGGAAAAGTTAGTTTTGGCGAGATGACACAATAGACAGATTAACTGAAGTTTAGATAAAAAGAAAGTTAAACAGAAGTGATCTTCATTATTATGTAAGAATAAGACAGAGACATACAAGAGTCAGAGCCAGAGGAAGGTAAAAGGAGAGAAGGCTGTGAGACTGAAATAAAGATACTATAAACTGAAAAGAACATTTCACCTTGGATGTGTGGCTATCAGATGCACAAACAGGATAACAATAGACCTGACCACTAATGCTCTAGTGCTCATGGCAATTGTTACTTTCCAAATTATAGAGTTTACATCCATATCCAAGCTATGATTACGACTGGGAAAACTCACTTAAGCTCCACTTCATGCATCTAACTCACTTACTTGTTCCCCTCCGCCCCTCTGTGGTACATAAGGCCACAGTGAGCTCCCTCCATCGTTCCCTGTCTTTGCCAACATGTTGACTTAAGCCTCCAAGTTCCGTTTACCGTAGCTAGCTCATTTGTCACAGTTCTGCAGCAGGTCACTTTTGTGCTTCCAGGTTTTCTTTTTTTTTTTGGATACAGCTTGGTGCTTTATGATACATAAGTGCCTGAACAAACAACCAATAAGACGCCTCGCATCCTTCCTTCCATACCACATGACATGAACCTGGCATAATCGTATTATACAGCCATTTTCCCAGATAAACTTCAAGGCCGCTTCAAGTTCCAATTCTTCCCAAATCAAAACATGTTTTATTCACATTTTATTCATGGCTCTGTTCTATTCAAGTGTCCCAGTGAGCCATCAGAGTGTGACAGTCAGCCAGCATGCACAAAACCAGGACCCTGGAACCGAAGCGGCTTATTGGAATTCAGCCATCATTAATTTTATCATTCACACATTTGCCTCTATGAAAAAGGCTTATGCTATGGCTCATCTTACAAATCATGGCATTCATAGTTTTTGCTGGATGGCTATAAGTGGAATAGCTATTATTATTATCCCTCTAACCAAAAAAACTACAATGATCACTTAACCTAAAATATGTTAATTATATGTTTATATATGTAAATGGCAGCCAAACCCGACTTTAACAAATAAAATATGGTACACTGAGAGCCTTATTGTTACATAGTTATGTTGTGATGCTGCACTGACTATATTTACACTGATGATTACATGAAAACTAGAATGTGCAACAGATGTTTTGTTGTAAGTTTTACACTTTTATATGGGTTTTGGTGAAACATTCCTTAAAACTGGGGGTTGCAATCCAACAGTGAGAGTAAAAAAGAGAAACAGAGGGAAAGTAGAAAAGGACGGGACACATTCCATAATATTTTACACAGACAATTTAAAAAGTCAGTCATAAGTCGCAAGAAAAAGAAATCAGTTTCATACTTAGAGGAAGGTTTCTCTCTTTGTTAGTGTCAGCCGAAGCAGAGAGTCCTGACTTGTCCATTGAGGTTTTTTTCAAAAGAGGATGTAATTATGTTTGAAAATCTAAAAACATTCCCATTCTTGAGAAGTATCAAACTCACACACCAAGCCAAAACCATTGCCACAACAGATTAGACCAGCATACTGCCCTGATAAATAAAATAGTTATAGGAGGTGTGACTTTCCCAAAGCCTTCCTCCTTCCTGTTCATTGCGTACCTTGTAAACCCAACAGAGCAGCAGGGTGTTCAGCACTGTATGTGCTGAAGTGTTGGATTTCCTTGCACAATATATCCTCGACAGCCTCTCTGTGTCACAGTGCCGAGTAGCACAGAGGATACTGCTGTGAAGCTTCCCCAGTTAAGCCAAACACATTCTAAAAGACAGACCACCCTAGAGAGAGAGACGTGGAGGAACTTAATGGTGTCAGAGAGGTTTAGTCTGAAGCTGCTTTATTTAAGCGGCAGAGGAGGAGAGGATATGTATGGGAGTATTATATTATACAACTTCATGTCAACCAAAAAATAATCGTGGAAAAACTTTGCATGCATGTGTTAACTAAATATTTTAAGAAACTTAAAAAGTTAAAAAAGAAAAAAAAAAAAAAAAAAAAATATATATATATATATATATATAAGTACTATTCAGTCTTTCATTTTTGTGTTGTGCTGCAAAAAGGGTTGCTTATTATGCAAGACAAAAAGAAAACAGTAAAGAACCAGCAGGAAACAACAGTTTATGATCTTTGTAAAAGGCAGTTAAAGGAGTAAAAAAGCACCTGGCGACTGGTTTTCTGACAATAGTCTATATCTTTCTCTTTTGAAACTTTCAAATAAATGCCAAAGTTGTTGCATGAAATTTACTTAAAGAATATTGTACATTTTAACTCAGAACTGATCAACAGTTCAGAGTTGAAATATACTGTATTCTGTGTGTGATACCATTACAGGGCCCTCCATCAATGTTATGTTAATTAAAGCACAGTCAAATAAATGAGATTAAACAATTGCATGGCTCAAAGCCGCAATGAGTGATACTCTTGAGAAGATAGTTACAACATCAGTAATTTGTTAGATAAATGTTAGAGCTAATAGGGAATATAATTATTTAAATTAAAACCAGCGCATTAATAACATACCTACTGAACCGCAGCAAAGCATGCAACAAAACTCTTTCTGTGGAAAGCAGATACAGTTAAGATAGAGTCAGAGTCAACAGCTCTCAGATCATGTATATAAAAGAACTTATAAAGACACTCCATTTGGGACTTATGGTAGCACTAAGAGGAAGAAGAGAAAGAGGGGGAAAAGCATAATGGCCACAATGACATAGGCTAACAAAAATAAGGTGTGTCTATTTTTTCTCATTTATTTTTACTAGGGCAGTGCCCTTTCACTACACACTTTTAAAAAATATATTGTTTGCAGTAGCCTAGAAAAAAATATAAATTCTGGCCTCTTTTTGCAAGTGTTCTTCTTCTCCACCTTCTCCTCTTCTTCACAGCTACTGCAGGACAAGCTGCCTGGAACATGTCACCAGTAGCAGGACAGGACGACCTGTCGTGCATTGGTCAATGGAGTGCAACTAACCAACCAAAGAGGAGGAGGTACAACCTTGAATTTCAGCAGTGGAAGCCCTCTTGGGCTTAATCAAATTAACTGTGTAAATGTACATGACAGGGTTGGACTGCAATAGTATCGGGTGATATCTAGTGTTAAAATTGTTAAAAATTCAATGTTATTTTGTAATAAGAAACCACTGCAACTTAGTTTTTGGACTTTGTTGTTCATCCCACTGTGAGTGGCAACATCTAGCCTCATACAACCCTGGTGTAGGACATGAGAGAAAGGAAAACAAGACAAATACTGTTTGTTCCCTGAGTTGAAGAAAACTGTGAAGAGTGTCTTAGGCAGAAAACCCCCATCACTTCCACTTCAGCGCTCCGCAGCAGAAATGGGTTAAAGCAGTGGGTGGTGATCCAGCAGAGGGAAAGATAGAGAAGGGGAGGGTGGAGGAGAAGATGTACATAAAGACAAGAGGGGAGGAAGAACAGAATAGTAAGACAACAGAGAATTGAAATGGAGAAGAATTTAAAAAAAAAAAAAACAGGACAGTGCATGAAGAGGACAAGACGAAGAAGGGGAGCGAGGTCACTGAAGGAAAGTGTGGTAAGTGGTAGAAAGAGCAGAAAAGGAAGGTGGTAGAGACTGAGAAATGTATACAATTAGTAGAAGGGATGTGGAGGAAATGAAAGATGACAAACAAAAAAAAACAGAATGGAAGCAAATAATTAGACAGAGTGAAAAACAAGGACGGGAGGACAGTGAGTCATCAGGTCTTGATGAAGAGGCTTCTCATCTAATTAAACAGTGCAGTGCTCGTCAAGCTGGAGTGTGATGAGATCGTCAAAGGGTTGTGTCTAAATTCAAAAGAAAACATGGTTGCCATGGTAACAGCAAGTGAAGTTTAACATAAACGGAGGAATCTCTGTCAATTTTCTCGACGACCACACATCCAAAAAACTTCACAGCCGACACTGCACTTCCTTGGGTCCTAAGCAATACCCCTGCCAAGTCTGAAGTTGTTCGGATGAGCTGTTGTCAAGAAAATCAAAATACAGACAGACAGACAGACAGAGATTCATTTACTAGCAGGATGAGCTGTTACTGTTGTCGAGGAGCATCAGTAACATCTAGAAATGAACACTCACTCCCACTTAATTGCATAGTAGATTTAATGTTGCTAAGAGGAATGAGAGAGCAAAGCTTTTGCTTGTGGTTTTTGAAGAGGTCATAGAAGGTGCTGTTGATGTTCACATCAATTCTTTCTAAGGCTTGGCATTTTACCATTGGATGATTATCTTAGGTAAGCAACAGAGGGCCAATCGTGTAATTTTGTCTTTGTTGGAATACTATAAACGCTTAAATCTGTTGACCTTCATGGAGGCACATCTTTCTGACGCCTGTAAGGTATTGTGTCTTGTATATCTGGCAATATATGTATTTATTCTTCAACCTGCCAGTATTTAGTGTATTACTTCCAGTGTGCTGAGTCTTTAATAATGCAATTTCTGCCACGCTCCCCTCATTTCCCTTCCTTTGCTCAGTCTGTTAGTCAGCTTCTTTGTCAGGACTGTTGAGGTCATATTAAGAGGCTTGAGAAAGACAGCTTATTACTGGTGATTGCCCGTTTAGTAATAATAACTGAAACTGCAGGGCACAGTGTGTGGGTGGCAGACATCTGTATTCTACATAACAGAAAATTTTATAGAGTCTGATGTGACTGTGATTTTTCAAATAATCACAGTAAGTTCATCTACTGTACCCATCAATTATTTTTTCCTTAGCCAAAATGTTAACTACATAGAAGAAAGGACAAGTTTGCCTGCTTCAAAATTCTTAGAAGATCCTTTTAATTTCTTTCTGAAACTGTTAGTATTACTGTTTAAAGCTGTTTACAAGTAGTGTATCCATGTGTTTCCCCCATGAAAATACAGCCAGTACAGTACATGATGGCAGTGTTGAGTGTAAAGTAAAGTAGTGACAGTAACTTCTGAGTATGGTGACATCAGTATACTCTCTATTATGTATACAATATTTGAAAATTACCGGTCTGTTACAAATGTACCTTTTATCTCCAAAATACTTGAAAAAAAATCATGGCTAAGCAACTTCTTGCTGTCGTGGAAGAAAACAGCATTTTTGAAATCTTCCAATCTGGTTTCCGTCAGCATCACAGCATGGAGACTGCCCTTCTTAAAGTCATAAATGACCTTTTGATGACCTATGATGCTGGCATGTGTTCTATAGTTGTACTGCTTGATTTGAGGGCTGCTTTTGATACGATCGATCATGGCATTTCATTAGACAGACGGAGGAAATGGGTGGGCATATCAGGTACTGCACTGAGTTGGATCAATTCCTATCTCAGACAGAAAATTAAACTACAAACTATTTGTCTTCATTTGCTACAACCAATTATGGGGTACCTCAAGAGTCAATTTTGGGACCAATTTTATTCTCTTTTTACATGCTCTCATTAGGTAATATTATTCATAGACAGTGTTTCCTTCCACTGTTACTCTGACTGTTAAGCCCACTGACCTCAGTATGCTGAGTTCTCTACAGGAGTGCCTAACTGATGTAAGAAACTGGATGTGTAAGAATTGTCTTTGAAGTCAACCAGAAATTCTTCTTATTGGCTCCAGCAACAAAAAAATTAGCACCATCTACTGGGTTACCTGTCTGAACACAGCCTTTGCCATAAATCTTGTTGTCTTGTTTGATTGTATCTTAACGCTAAATTAACGCTTTGAGCAACACATTACAAAATATGTACAAACCTGCTTTTATCAACCAAGGAACATTGCCAGAATTCTATCTTTGTTAAGCTTTAAAGATACAGAAACTATATTACATGCTTTTATCTCATCATGCCGGGTTTACTGTACCAGCCTTTTTATATATTTAAGTAGAAACACTGTAGATCAGCTACAATAAGTAAGGAACTCAGCTGCAAGGCTTTTAACCAGAGTAAACAGGTTTGAACACATCAACCTGGCTTCCAGTAAGTTTTAGAAGTGATTTTAATGTTATTTTAATTACTAACAAGATACTGCATGTTCTGACGCCTCAGTATATCTCAGACCTTTTATCCCTGTATGACCCTGTTCATACTCTGAGATCCTCGGGCAGGGCCCTTTTGTCTGTTCCAGACTCTTTGCTGAAAACTAAGGGGGATAGAGCTTTTGGAATAGCAGCCCTGAGCCTCTGGAACACAATGCCCGAGGAAATATGGCAGGCTGAGTCAGTGGCTTCCTCTTATCGCACCGCCTTGCCTGTTTTCATCTGATTCTAGTGTTCATTCCGTTTATGGGTTTTTTTTTGTTTTGGTTTTTTTTTAAATTGTGGTTCATTTAGTACTCTCATTCTTCTATTGCTATGTTTTTATGTTTCCATGTTATGTTTTATGTGGTCTTTGTTTGCTATGTGAAGTACTTTGTAACTTTGTTTCGATATGTGCTATATACTTAAATAAAGACTATTATCATTATTGATTAAATTGTTAAATTGTGTTATTTGTGTCAGTTACATGTGGCATAGGGTTTTCAGTAGTGTTGCACTGTTTCAGTAAAAGGCAGATATATTTCTTTATGACTCATGGAACTGTGTAAAGTTTGTATGCGAGCAGTATAAGAGATGAATTCATTTATTTTGAAATGCAGCAAACTGTTCTTTGGTATTCTGGTATATTCTCATATTTGACTGCCTTAACTGAAAACACGATGATGCCCATAGAGACAGAACAACAAAAGGTCCAAAGGATGGAAAAAGTAAAGGAGGAATAATTAAAACTACAAAGTAGACAACAAGTTTTCTGAAGTATAAAGAGCTTAAAAAGGATTTAATTTGAGACACCCAGCTGGCTGATGTCCAAGCTGACAGAAATCAAAGATGCTTTGACTTTGAATCATTGTTCATTAATTTCCACTCAAAACCCACACACATTTACACCCATTCACACTGTAAAAAGGCTGAAGATGATTTCAAAGCTAGTTAATCATCAGTTAATTATGATTAGTATATAGATCAAAGCACTCTGTGTAGTTGCTAACATCCATTAGGGAACTAAGGGGATATTTTTTAAGCACAGCTGGTGCCTGTTTGTTCTGAAAACCAACTCTGACCAGATCAGACACTGTGTACATGACAGCAATGTTGAAACGGCCAGATATTCAATTACAATATCCCTTCATGATCCTCAGAGTGCACACTTCATAGATGTGTATAAGTCTTCACTGAAGTCTGTAAAACTTTTATTATCTGTCTTCACCTAAGTGAATAGCACTGACTACTAAACCAGCTATAATGCAGCTCTTCCCACATAGTATCTAACATGTTATATTTTTGGTCCTATAGTAGCAGTTTGTCTCTATAGATGACAAGGTTGGTATTTCAGTCAGTCGGTCCTCACTTTGGTCCACACTGAAATATCTTGACAACTGGACAGATCCAGATGACATTTTGTATAGACACTGATGGTCCCCACAAGTCGTCTGACTTGGGTGACCCCTGATTTTTCATATGGGAGACACCATGAGCTTTGCATTTGTAGTTTTGAGTGAAATGTCTCAACAACTATTGGATGGATTGCTATTTGGTACACACAGTTATGTCCCCCCTCAGAATGAATCGTATTAATTTTGGGGATCCGTTAACTCTTCATCTAGCGCAATCACCAGGTCAAAATTTCAGTTTGTCCATTACTCTATTACAAAGCTAATGACACTCTCATCAGCCTCAGTGAAAACACACTCACATCACTGCCATAACATAAAGTTAGATTTTCCCCACGTCGTATTGTTTGCTTATGGGATGGTAGCAAATGTTCCGATGCCGGTACTGGTCCGCGGCCCCAGGATGGAAACCTCTGTACCCTCTTTCTCCTGCCATCTCTCCTCTTTGTTTCATGTCCTCATGTCTCATTCAAGCTCTCATTTGTGGTAGTCCTAAAATCTGGGAATTTTTTTCATCAACAAGTGTTTAACTTTACTATTTAACTCACACTTACTCTGTCTGAATGGATGGATTTTGTCTCGTCTCTTTCTTAAAATTTCATTTTGTTCTCCTAAAAACATATGAAACCAGTTCTCTATCCATGTGTTTATACATCTACTCATGGAATGTCTGATTTTATGGATTATGAGCAGCATTGTAATTGATCCTGCTCCCTCATATATTTCCCCTCAAATAATCAAGTATATTGCACCCAGTTCTGTCCGCAACATACCCAGGCTTTCTTGAGCTACTCACTTTAGTAGTTTCCTATGGTGGTCCCTGTTGATTTCAAAACAGTGATGCTTGCACACAAGGTTGCCCGGGGGGGGCTGCACCTGTGTCAAGGTAAAGTTGTTGCTTGTAATGCATGGTGACTCAGGTACACTTAGACAATGATAAATATTTACAGCCTCTGAATTTTTTGGCATCTATGAGACCTTGAAACAAAAATTCTCTCTCCTTCTGAGTCAAACAGGGAGATGATCCTCAATGATATCCAAGCTGGCGATTGTTGTTTGTGCAGTGTGTATGGTGTTGAGAGGACAATTAAAAGCCTGAATCGAATGGTTCTGGTTTGATATCAAAGGATGTTTTGGGAGGAGATTAAATAAGGGATACTTTAAAAACCTGTCTCGATGAGGGAACTTCCTTTGCTGTTTAAAAATGAGATTTAGATTTGTGTTTGATACACTAATAAAGGTAATTCCTCTGACAGACTTGAGAGAGTAGAAGGAAAGACAGAAAATTAAAAAAACAAGGCAAATACAGAGTAAAAAATCTTCTTTTTTTGTAGAATTCCCCCGAGATAAGAGTCTGTTTGACCATTGAGTGCCACTGGAGTATGGGTTAACAGCAAGGAAGGAACAAAAGACAGGAAAGATAGAGGGATTAAAAAAAAGCAGACAAAGCCTGTGAAGGGATGATGGGATAGGCCAGAATTAATGTACAAGAAATATGGTTGTATATTGTGGGTGTAACTGAGAACGTTTATTATACAATAATCTGCTCACAGACAGAAAGAAGACTTGGCTCCACTGTGTCCCTGTGGACTGGCTCACTGTCTTCAAGTCAGGACAGATTTTCCACAAATAAACATACAAACAAATACACAAGGGATTGACAAACTGTACAAATCCCTGCATAGATTCACAACACCAGAAAAGCAAAATCTAACTCATTCAGGTATTTGAGAGGCTCTTTTAACAAAAAGACATTTAGTCTGACCTTGCAGGGCCAGCACATCTGCATGATTACATTTCAGTAATTGGAAGCTGACTTAGCCATTTTACTGAAACAACAGAAAATAGTGGTTTAAATCCTTCACTTGGTTTAAACCCTTGACACCATCAAGCAGACCTGTTATGTTTGGATCCTAGCAGGGAGATTTTCCTTTTGCGCTTTCTTCT
This sequence comes from Xiphias gladius, assembly GCF_016859285.1. Taxonomy (NCBI): domain Eukaryota; kingdom Metazoa; phylum Chordata; class Actinopteri; order Istiophoriformes; family Xiphiidae; genus Xiphias; species Xiphias gladius. The sequence goes on from NC_053422.1 coordinate 16,183,617, forward strand.
CCCTAACTTTTATTAACAAAGACATGCCTTCTTAAAATCCCAAATTTCGTCTGCAGAGACGTGCTTTCCCCTCAGTCCAAAAACAAAAAAAAAACACAAAAAAAACAAAACAAAAAAAACACACATCCTAACCTTTGAATCAACCCGTTAGCTGTTGACTGACAAGGATTTATTTTTTTTTATCCTTGGGTTGACGGCATGGAAAATCTCACTACAAAATAGAGAGCCAAAAACTTGTTTTTAAGACTAGCTGAGCAGGCTTTTTAAATGGCTGTGATGCTTGTGTGCACCTTCTCTAAACTTGACTGTATTGATTCCAGTGTGCGCTCATGTTTAACCCCCAATGTTAACCAGACATTGCTGCGTCACATTATGGCTCCAGCGCGATTGTTGACATTTATTGCCATTCTAGACATTCCTATTTTTGTCAGACTGGCTCTCTCTTGCTGAATTGTAAAAAAATGACTTATGAATGTATATAAAATACCTGCATTTTTTGACAACTCATATGCAAATTAATATTTGAAGCATAATTTAAAACCAGGTTGAAAGACAGTGTTTCACTGCCCTCTCCAGGTGAAATTCTTAAGCCTTTTTTATTTCTGAACACATCCAACATCACTGATGGGCGATTGTTGGGTGTTGTCAGATTTGTGATCTGTTGCACGTATAACCACATCTAACAGTGATGTCACAGCATCCTTGGATACACCTGTACATCACTGCAGCAAGATGAGAAGTTAAACCACTGGAGGTCAGAAAAAACAAGATTTTCGGGGGATTTGAAATTGCTTATTAATTATAATGTACATTTAAGTTTTTACTGACTTTACATAGATATACAGTAACTTAACAGGTTTTTTCTGGTTTGTTGCTTTTGCTGTGAAGTCTGTGAGGAAGCAGAGGGAAGGCTACGTTTGTCATTTGTTACTGTACTGCTTTGTACAGTAACTCAAACTGGTAAGTTAAAAACCATAGAGTATCTGTTACCACATTTTTCATCAATGAGCTGGAAATGTGTTTCCATTATGCTTGTAAAACACAAAAGCCGTCAAAACCATTCTAAACAATATTGTTCATATAGCCACTGAAGGACAGATTACTTGATCGCGCCCCACTTCAGAAACGCTTCCAGCGGACATTTGAACTACAACCATAATGTGACAGAGCAGTGGTGCAACCAGAACATGTCATGGCTAAATTCAGTGGACATCTAGAGTTAGTCTCATGTGCTCTCCTGTCCCCTCCAGTAAACATCAGCCTCTCTGTCTTTCAGTTGTCCCACCTTAATATGTATAATCTTGTTGCTCTGCAGTGCATCCTGAAGAACAGAATTGCTAATAAGCTGCAGACGGACACGGATGCCAGGGGGTCAGCGGGCAGATGCCAAAGAGCAACCAGTCGAGTGTAGACTGTTAGAGTCACAGTGAGACTCTTGAGTGTCTACTGTGTTCTGGTGTTAATGAAGGCACAGCAGAGTGAATGTGAGGCCATTCTGCCTCGAGGCTACAGGATGCCACTTCTGACTGTGACCAATTACAGAGCTGAAAATAAATAATAAAACTCTGACACTGTTTAAAGAAGTTTTCTCTGCATTTGCCTACACTGCTTCTTGCATTGTCAACCCTGCATGGATTATTTTCACTGGTAAAAGTCAAGGCAGCCACTTTATATTTGCTAATTAAATCCTTCGTTCTAATACAGATATACATTTTGATAAGATGACATTTTAACAGCCAAATTATCCAGGCACTTACTGGTCAATACACACACAGCTTCGATGCTCCTCCTACACACAGAGAGATTTGGACTTCCGTTTGATAAAAGGTCCAATATACAGCTACATATTTATTTAAAATGTACAACATCACTGAGCCCTCAGTGGAGAACCTTCCAGCTCCTCTCAGTTACCATAGTATCTCCAGTGCTTGAACTGCATGATTTATCGCCACAGAGCCAATTGGATTCAAGCATGCTGGTGTGAACAGTGGCCAATACATGCAGCAGGTATAAATCTGGTAATCTCTTGTCCAAGTGAGAACATGCCTCTCCATCCATGCAGGTAGCCAATACCAGACCAAAGGAGACAAAGTGAGATCACCTGTGGAGAAGAAGCAACCGCTCCAGGTGATCACATGACACTAATGACTTGGGTTTGATATTAAAAAAGTAAAGTAAAAAAGTATTAGTCAGTATCAGTAAAGTAACAAGTATCCTGAACAGTTTCACAGTGACACAGTGTCACAAAATCTTTTGTTCAAAGCTTTTAATAAAGTTAGAACCTACAGCAAGTTCCTTCACAGATTTGACAGCAGTTGTTCTGTAGTCATTCTTTTTTTTCCTTTTTTGCTAAGGTAGAGTTATATTGCATTAAGTGCACCACATAAGCTCCTGCTTCAGAGATCAACACTCATGAATACAATTTGTCACACATACAAGTGCACTTCTGCACTTCATAGAAACAAAATGGATCCTGTGTCAAATGCAGGTTTCTGGGAACTGATGGTTTACATTAGGGATTAAGTGGCACGTAGTCCCTTTGTGAAGTGGCAAAATAAAAAAGAGAAAAATTCATTTTACGCATTTAGGTGATACCATCATTTATTTAGCACTAAATCAGGCACAAAATACAGTATATGACTGTTAAAAAAATGTAACATACAGAGAAAAAAGAAAGTACGCGAGTTATTTAAATTGTGTGACTCTTACACATAGTAATGACCTTTTATAATTCTTTCCTTGATATCAATTATTCAAATACCATGAAAACTGCTCCCACATATTGTAGCCTAGAAGTGTATGCTATTGTAAAAGTTTTAGTAAATAAATATCCGTAGACATCTTGCTGCTGCAGGGGGCAACAATGCACAAGTAATTCTGGATTTCAGCTTTAATCAGAGAAATTAATACATCAGTTAGTACAAATCATTTTCTAAACTATGTTTTAGATAAATGATGGCCAGAGAGATAGGACTACAGCACAGTTGCCCCCCTAGAGTTTATGGCTCAATGAAAGACATTGCATTACCAGGTTAAGATAAAAGATGGTTTATATGAATACTGAATGAGTGACCTTTTCTCCCTCGTTCCCCAGTATGTCACACTCGCTCCCCTGTGTGTTTCCCTCCAGGCACAACATGAGTCCGTGAAGATGTTTGGTTCAGTTTTGGTTCTCATCCCCTTCACTCTAATGTCTTTTAATACAAACTGGCTTCTGGAATTCTAGCTTCCAATACGAAAACTCTACCCAGAGCAACCACTAAATAAAAGTTTTAGAGTTTCTGCCTTAGGCTGCATTATTAGGTGGAAGGCTATGGGACTGCACTGTGCTTCAAATGAATGACTGACTATTTTTACAATTTTTACTATGCTGCAGTATTTAGATAGAAGCAATTAATGATCTGTGAGATCAGAATTCAATATTTAGTAAATTATGGCCTGGGCTTCTGGATTGGCCTGGATCAGGAAGAATAATACTGTCTCTCATTCTTTGTCTCATGTAGTTTGCATTGGAGTCTGCCTGTTTATGTACTCTGTGCCTGTGCAGCTCAGCAAACAGTCCAGTACTGAAGGTCTGTGTGTTCAGATTAATATTCACACATTCAACACACACTCGAGCAGCCAGCAGGATAGTTCATTTCAGTGGTTCCCCACCGGTATGTGATGCACACACGGCCACACACACACACAAACACACACACATACAAACACTGCCTGCAGGTAATGCCAGAGGTGGTCAGCATTCATCTCATTTGTATCTCATCTATCCACTGAATTATAATAACCGTAGAGAAACAGACGCATGACAGGGAAACAAATGAGGAGAGGCACCAAAGCATTTGGTCAGATTTAATAAGGTGAATGGAGAGGAGGGCAACTTTTGTGTTCTAACAGTCTTTTCTCTTCCTGCAAAGCAGCCAGAACTATATATTAGTTTCATAAATGTTCTCTGATTACCTCGACCAAGGAGGTAATGTTTTACATCCATTCTGTTGGTTTATATGTGAGCAGGTTTCCGTAAAAACTACTAAACCCATTTGCACCAGTTGGTGGAGGGATGGGGAATGGGCCAGGGAAGAGCCCAGTCAATTTTGGGGAGAATCAAGGATTTCTTTTTTTAATCACTTCCTTAACATTGCAAGATAGGGCATTTTTCGCCTTGGTGGAGGTATGCACTCTACTGAGTGCCGTTCTAGTTGTACTTGTAGAAATCATAGATTTCAAGGTTTTACTTTGAAAAGTTTATATCAAAACACATTTCTTATAAAATTCCTCTTGGTTTCTTGTTACTTTTATCAAATCAGGTAAGTACAAGATTTCAGGCATGAGCTCTACTGAGACATCTCAGGTTTGATATTACTGTACATTTGAATGTGTATGATGATCAATGAACAAGAAATACAGACATCTCTGCCCCCTGTATATAAGCCTGTTAGCCTCTGAGATACTACAACCACATATGCCAGAACATAGGCCATGCAAGCCTTTATAATCACACTGTTTTAATCAGGCTAAAAACTAACCGTAACCCTCATGTTGTTCTGTGGAGGAAGACTTTTAATCTACTGCCCACACATTAAAAATGTTGAAAAGTCCTATGATACAGCTTTCATGTTAACATGCATTAATAGACCATGATGTTAGGATTGAAGCTAACCCTGGAAATAGTTCAATGTTACTGAAGGGGCTGGCTTTGATCCTCCTGTGTACATTGGCCATGCTCTATCTGGTTCAGATGACAGGCTGTAGGCTTGGTTATTTCTCTGCTCCATACTGACATCTCTGCACATGTCTGACACAGAGTGATAATGACATTAAACCCTAGTGTATACCGATACTGAAAATATCACTTCTCACAGCAGTTCAAGATGGAGAAGAACAAGTTGGGTTGCCTTAGTGTACTGTAACTGTGTAACTGTTGCTGTCAACCAACCATTAAATCCTAAAGCATACAGTAATGAAAAACATTTTAGCAAAATAAGTATGGACTGTGTTTTGTCCAAATTTTTATGCCAGAGTGCTCACACTGAGAGCATAGTTATGAATCAGATTTGGACTTAAGTTTCTGGCAGTAACTACAACTACAGAAAAAGAACAAATCGATAGAATGAAATAACAGGAGGAAAAAAGACAGACTTTCCTCAGTACTACACTCTAGTGTGAAGCAATTTCTGTGTTTGTTTGCAAAAGAGAGACAATGTATAAAACAGTGTTGGAGAGAGTTTTCTCTCTTTCTTGTACACTGCTTTAACCAGGCTAAAAAATAATATAATTGGTATGTAGTGGGTTTTAATGATGGTCCGAGTTTGATCTGTTTATAACAGTGTCTGGTTTTCTAGAATCACTGTCAGGTTGAGCTCCTCTCTGTGGATGAGCAAAAAGAGCAGGATAAAATGAAATGAATCAGACTTTAGACTCATTTACCTGACCTCTTAACTCTTATGCTCAACCAGCAGAAAGAAGTCTAGATTTTCAAAAAACACCATGATATGGCTCCAAACCAAGCCAATACAGTATATACGGCTAAATCAAACTTAAAACATAGGCAATACACTTGAGATTTAAAGTTCATTCTTGTCCATGGAAACAGAAGCTGTCAAAAAAATCTTACTACAAGGTCCACTGAGTAACTATTCTGCAGCTTTTCATCATACCACAGGATCTTCCTCAGCAAATGGAGTTTGCCCAGTTGTCATGCAATTGTAAATATTCAAACTCCCATTTTTTTCTGAGCACTTCAAAGACTTCTCATCCATGAAGATCTTGCGTCTTCTGAGGAAGATCATGTGATGTGATCAAAAGCTCCATAACAGCTACTTGTCCTTCTAGTGAGAATGTGTGATGAACCACATGTGATGTACTTTCCAGTGTAAGAAACAAAATAAAAACACAACATGTAGGGTGAGTTAAGCTCAAAGGACCCATTGTGATCATGACAACATAAAGAGCTACAAAAGACATATAAAGGCAAGAAACAGGCTGATCATAGATACAAATAGATGTATGCACACTCCAAAATAACAAATATGGAGTCACGCACCCAACCCTCTTCACACACACTAACACCCACACATGTCATGCTATGACACCTCATCATATGGTGATGGTGGTGGAGCCTGAGGGAGGAAGCAGAGCAGCCAAACACTGAGAGGTACTGCGAGTATTTCATGTCTGTCTGTAGGCTGTGACATTAACAACCCAAGGTGATTTAACTTCATAATTCCTCCTCCCCCTTTATATATGAGCCAGCAAAGCTTTTTAGTAAGAGTTGATGGATCTCTCTTGCTCTTTATTCTCCACCCAGAGGACTTGGTAGCAGCATAAACACCAAGATGGAGGGACAGGGGGAAGTGCAGAAAAGTGGTGAACAAAATAGTGTTGTAGAAGTGTGACAGGGTCCTGGTTTGCTGCTAAGCCACCCAGGACCATAAATTTAATTTCAGAGAGGGGCTCTATTTTTTCCTTGTCCCAAGCCTTTCCCCTATTTCTGTCTTTCTCTTGCTGTGTCCATTCCACATCATCAGTTTTCTAATCATGAAGTGTCTTTCTCATCTAAAAGTTATTCTCTCCACAAGTAATCTGTCTCTCAACCAGGCTTTTTCTAGAACATTATAAAGGATACCTCTCTCCTCTTCCCATACATATACACACTCACACCGCCTGTGTATCTCCTGTCTCTTTCCACCAGTGTCGCTTAACTTCCAAATGTTTAGCCGGAAGGCTGCTGTGATCTTCACTTCAGACCCTTTGCTCGTCATATTGCCTGGAGAGCACAAATGTCAGGATCCAACAGAGTACACACATGCACATGCACACAGACACACAGACACACACACACACACACACACACACACACGTTCAGGCGTACACACACAGTTATTCATCTGCTTCAACTTAGCTTGAGAGTGCTCTGTTTACCTATTGTAAAGCAGCCAGTTTGGTACCATTTTGGTACCGCTGAGTTTCAGTTTAATAAACTCACAGATTTACTTTGGTCAAAGCTTAAAGCAAACACCCCTGTCCCATTACTATATCACCCTAAATTCTGAGACTGTCCTTCCAAGAAAAAGGAAAGCTTCGACTACACTTCGGGCTTTGACATGGAGCACCGCTGTTGTGATTATCATCATTCCCTAATCCACACCAAATTCTATGCGTGCCTAAACCCAACCAAACTTTAACTGTCATGCAGATAGGGGCATCAGATCAGAAAACAGGATAATGATTTAATTTAGAGGTCCCTAAATACCTAATAATTTAATATAATAGTTTTCTCAATCGTTTTCTGGAAAGGACCATGTAATTTGGTACTAATTATATAGAGTGTTCACTTGATACAATTCCAATCATTTCCAAACGCTAAGCTAGCGTTACCTTGAGACTTTTGGTCAGTGCGCTGCAGGTTAGCTGAATATGCAAAAATGTGCAATTTGTCTACAGACAAACATACAATTCAGCATATAGTATAAAGAATATTATTTCCAGTTATAAATGAATAATTTATTTATTTATTTTGATTTAAACAAAGTAGTTTTTTCAAGGAAATTGCCCTGGAAAATATAATCATACAATCATCAATATAATAAAAATCAATAATTAACTCAACACAACTGAATGAACTAAAATAAGAGTCTCAGAACCCTTTTCTGTGTAATTTGCACCAAATTAGATTGTCCTTTCCAGAAAATGTTGAAAATCATTAAATCATTAAAATAAAACATTACCAAAAATGCTTTAATGTATAGTTCGAGAGAGCAGTTACAAAAATGGATTTTGTTGTTTGATTGTTTAATTAGGAGAACTTGTCTCACCTCCAATCCATCTCTCTATTCTCTCTTACATTCTTCTTTCCACATTTATTTAACACCAATTGGATTTTTCCATTTTCACTGACTTGACAAGCATATGTGCAGGAAACAACACCCTGAACAGCTGTGACAATGTGTGTGCATGCATGTGTATCTGTAGTTTTAGTTTCTTTTCTGCCTCAACAGGTTCCACATCACAGATTACGGTGACTGGATAATGTGTTATGTGTTTACATAAACTGTGTTGTTAAGGTGAGATATCCCTATGGGATTAAAAAAATTAAGAAAAACATTGTTGTAAGTATTCTTTTTTTGAAGCAGGAAGATGGGAACTCAGCTTGAGGCCACATGTAATTACTCTGAGTCGCTTTTTATGATATGTCCAACAAGCTATTAAAATCTGAGTGGTAAACAATGAGTAGAGAACACCCAGAGAGCAAACTACAGACCCTTGGCATATTAAAATTAAATGAGATTTGTTCTTACAATTCTAACTTCTTGCTCCATTTAATACAATACATGGTGAGCCCTCCCCCAATACAGACCTGAGGCACTTTCTATTGTTTTTCTAAGTTCTTTGTTACTTTTCACTGTTAGACTGTGTTTTAAAAGTGCTTTCAGTTTTTGGACCTTGGTGTCTCTTATTCCAGTAGATAAAAATATTCTGTAATTATGCCTGGGGTAACAGCTGAGCATAAAAACAAGGCTTGATTGCTCAAACCTGAGTCAAGTCAGAGCCACTGCAGAATTCAATTTGCCCAGTTACTGTTAAAACATCTTTTGCTACGAGCTCCTGTCTTTTTACTATTACACTGTTGATTTAACAAAAACCAACTATATGTTATCATTGTTGACAGGGATGCCCTTTTTGTTCAACAGCTTTTCAATAAGGAAGTTTGTCTTAGACCAGTCTGGCGGGCAGGTTCTTGATAATGAACAGTTTTACAGATTAATTCATGTAAAAGATTCAGTGCAGACTGGAGGACCTGTTCTATTTTTTTTTATATTAGGAGATTCAATGTTAACAAAAATCATTCCAAGCCTTATGAGATGTGTGGAGAGTCTTTGTAGCTAATGTATTTTGTACATAAAAAGGAAGCAAGTCTTGTGTTGCATTTTCTGCTTAGCCATGTCACACATACCCTGTGGCAATTCTGAAAGTGAAGCTCTCTGCATGCCTTAGGGTTGACTACATTTCCCCAGGTAAACAGTACTAATACTCAGTTCAGTTTACTTTGGTTTGATAAGTTTGGTTTGACGTCCTGTAACCTTTCTGTAGATGTAGTAACTACAAACCCAAACCAACTTGGTAAACCTGGACAGCCATTCCCGATACATCACCATATATAGGAAATGGGCTCCATGTCTCTGTTTCAGCTGGTCATCATTATCCAGAAACTGGGGCTAAACATCTGCTCATGGTGTGTAATCCTGTAATCCAGACCTGTCTCTCTTTCATGCCTCCTTCCATTTGGACAGTTTTTTCTGTGTTGTGTCCCCTATTTAGTTTTTGTGCCAGTTTGACTCTCCTGTGCCCCTCTGGACTGGCTGTGATAATGGGGCCTAATGTCTGCTATTTGTAATCCTACACCAGATAATGAATTACAAATATACAACTACAGTATTCTCTCATGCATACCCATATCCAACAGCCAAGAATGAAATAGCAGGTCCAACAAGTCTTTAAAATAGTAATAGCCTTGTGGACCAAAAAAGAGTAATCTGCTGCGAAGCTCCCACTCTTCACTTGTGTGTCTCTGCTTAAGATTAGAGATATTATGGGCAAATTTTCCAAGCCAATTTTTATCTATGTTGATATTACACTTCCAGTGTGTTTCATAATAAAAGTTTGTTAATGTGAATATTCACAGGAATTGTTGACAGAACATCGATAAACTTGTTACTTGAGCAGAAAAAAAGGGAAAAAACAAGACGAAGAGTCTACAGCCATGCTATTCACTCTATGAACAAATGTCTGAGGTACATGTTAAAATGCTGAAAATTACAATGCAAACATGTTGATATTTAGCAGGTACAATGGTTATAATCTTGGTTTAGTGGGTTGGTATGCAAACATTGCCATTAGTACTAAACACAATTTACATTTAAGGATGATGGGAAAGTCATTAGTGTTGCAAGTGTCATCATAAAGTATAGTAATGTGCAAATTATAATTTTGACAAGATGATGATGCCAGAAGAAAAGTTACTGGGTCACCAAAGTCATTAGGATACATCCCCTGGGGACCATAAATGTCTGTATCAATCAGTCTAATATTTGTTGTATTATTATATTAACTGTTTCAGTCTGGACTGTGAAGGCCCCTGCTCAGCCTGTCAGTGGGTGTGTGCTTCTTTTTTTTAGGTGTCAGAGAAGCCTGACTGTGAGGCAAAGTCATAGCTGGAGGGCCTGGGTCCAGTGCTCCCTGGTATATAAAAAGCCCAACCTTCAGTGTGGCACGCTCTCCCTTGGCCCTCCAAATTGTTCACACACGTCCACATTTACAACACTGATGTTACTGAGTCACACACCTTCCATTCTGAAATATTTAGTTTATTTTTTTTGTTCAAATAAATAATTTAATTTGCTGGCATTTGTGTGTCTGTTCCATTTTCTCATCTCCAGGGATTTACTCACAAAAAAGTCTCTAGAGTTTACTCAGAATGGTGTGAAAAACACCTCCAGTGAGCAGCGGTTCTGCGGACAGAAACGCCTTGTTGATAAGAGAGGTCAGAGGAGAGTGGACAGAGTGCTTGGAGCTGACAGAAAGGCTACAGTAACTCAGATAACCACTCTTTACAACTGTGGTGAGCAGAAAAGCATCTCAGAAAGAACAACACGTCAAAGCTTGAGGTGGATGGGCTAAAACAGCAGAAGACCAAGCCAATTCCACCCCTGTCAGCCAAGAACAGAAATCTGAGGCTGCAATGAGCACAGGCTCACCAAAACTGGACAGTTGAACACTGGAAAATCATAGCCTGGTCTCAGAAAATCTGGATTTCTGCTGAGGCTGCAGATGGTAGGGTAAGAATTTGATGTCAACAGCATGAATCCATGGACCCAACCTGCCTTGTTTCAACAGTCCAGGCTGGTGATTGTGGTGCAATGGCGTGGGGAATGTTTTCCCTTAATACAAATCAATCATCATTTGAATGCCACATCCTGTCTGATTATTGTTGTTGACCATGTGCATCCATTTATGGCCACAATTTACCATCTTCAAATGGCTACTTCTAGGATGATAAAGCACCATGTCACAAAGCAATAGTCGTCTCAAACTGGTTTCATGAACATGACAATGAGCTCAGCAGGCTTCAGTGTCTTCCCCAGTCAACAAATCTGAATCCAATAGAACACCTTCGGGATGTGTTGAACAGGAGGTTGGCGGCATGAATGTGTTGCTGACAAATCTGCAGAAATTATGTGATGCAGTCACTGGACCAGAATCTCAAATGAATGTTTCCAACATCCTGTGGAATCCACACCGTGAAAAGCTGAGGCTGTTTTGGGAGCAAAGGGAGGCCCTACCCAGTATTAGTATGGTGTTTATATTAAAGCTGAATGTACACTGAGCAGCCAAAACATTAAAAATGGTAACTGGATTTAATGTTGTGGCTGAATGTACATATAGCGGGCACTTTATTAGGAACACCGTACTAATACTGGGTAGGGCCTCCCTTTACTCCCAAAACAGCCTCAGCTTTTCATGGTGTGGATTCCACAAGATGTTGGTCTTTATCAAATGAAATTCATGCTTGGTTTGGTGTTAAATGATTGAGTTGGCCAGTGAGGAAAATTCAGCTGAAGGTTGTCAGTTTGTAAGTTACAAAAAAAAAGCCTCCGTTTCTAGTTATCATATTTTTTGACTTGTTTGCAAACAGTCAGGAACGTTATTGCAACACGAGGTCACAGCTGTTTACACAAGCTGAATAACAACTCATGTTTCACTCTTGCTTTATCACTGCAACCTTAGGCATCTTGTTAGTTTTAAGTCTATTTTCCTGCCTTTTAGTTGTGTAACTATGGTGCTTATGTGTTGGGCTCTGATTAATGACAAACTTGGGGGAAATGTACACCGTGGGGGAAGACACAGGAGCACTATGACTGAATGTATCCTGTGGAGGCCATGACAGGAGCAGCTGCTGTGCTGCTTTCGTTACACAGCCTGCGTAGACATGGTTTAACTTTTGCAGCTCTATGAATTTACCATATGAATTTAAAGGAGCTAAGGAAAAAAGCAGGTGTATTTCTTTTTTTTTTTTAAGCAACTGCAATTGAAAACAACTGATTGATGATTGATTCACTATGGATATGTATGCCCTTTTCCATGTATACAAACCCCAGGCCTGGAAACACTTTTTAAGATGTCAAGCTCTTTCTAGGACCATGGGAATACTGACAACAGTATATGAACTCTTACCTGTTCCCTGCCTCCTGTGGTATCCTAAAGGAATGGATTGTGAATTATCCAAAAGACGATGAGAATTGGGTGACTAATGTTTTATCACTGCTTGTGGTCAGACTGAACTGAATAAATGCATTCCAAAGTTGTAGACATAACTCACAGACTTTCCTTAACAGCCTAAAAAACTTTTCTAATCTCAGATATCACCAAAATGCCTCATGTTCATGTTGAAAACATCTATTATTTAACATTGTCATATAAATTTAAATAAGTAAATAAATTTCAACTGACGAAATTCAAATTCAGATGACCGACACTGTCAACATATCACATGCTGCCCTTCTTTTGACTCTCTTTAGCTAGCTATCGTGCAGCCAATGCTGGATTAGTTTGTCTGCTACTATCTTAGTTAGTTAGTAAGCTTTTATGGGCAGGCAACATTACCTTAAGATTAGTTTGAAAACTAGAGAACACTTCTAAAAGTAAACTCCAAAAACCATTACCTAGTGGCTCACAACTTACTTGGTTTTGAGACTTGTAATATCAGACCACCTCCTTTTCCCCTCTGGCTCCTCCATGGTTATCAACCTGCCTGTGTGTGCACGATGCCAGAGGAGAGGAGGGGGAGACATGTGCCGCTGCTGACTGAGATCACAACACTCTGTGGGTGTTGTTGTTGTTGTGTGTGTGTGTGTGTGTGTGTGTGTGTGTGTGTGTGTGTGTGTGTGTGTGTGTGTGTGTGTGTGTGTGTTTTACTGTATTTTTGGGGTCTGAAAAAACGAGAGCCAACTGTAATTGTGGGGTCAGACAGCTTTGTGGGGACCAAAATGCTGGACGGAAGTTCATATGGCTGTTTGAAGGTTAAGAATTGGCTTTAGGGTTCAGGTTAGAATTAGGTTTAGGTCAGGGTCAGGGTAAGGGTTGGGGTTAGGTGTCCAGTCGTGACGGTAAAAGTTAAGGTAAGAAGCTAGGGAATGTGTTTTGTCAATAAGTTGTCCCAACAGGGATAGCCGAACAAACGTGTGTGTGTGTGTGTGTGTGTGTGTGTGTGTGTGTGTGTGTGTGTGTGTGTGTGTGTGTGTGTGTGTGTGTGTGTGTGTGTGTGTGTGTGTGTGTGTCAGGGATAATTGCGTTTGCCACAAAAGATTCAGTGGTTGTACGAGCTCATAATTCATGTTCATATTTTTGGAGTAAAAAAAAGACCCAGCGCTAAAGAAAAAAGACCTTCCCCTGTCGGAGGCATTGTTACATCTATGAGTAATGTTATAGCGGTTTTTCAACATAAAAGTGTTGTAAATAATGAAGGGGACATACAAAATGTGCAACTTAAAAAGCAGAATACATATCTGTTCTGTAAATCACATGTACTTTGCTCTTTTTTGAGAAAAAAAAATCAACACCCAAAAGGCAGAAATGTACATTTTATATGTTTTGTCTTCATGACAGCACCCTCCATCTTCACATTAACCCGTCAGAATGTCGTAAATTCTTTCGGTAAATAGATGGAAAACTTGTTTCCATACAGCCAATATAACTGCTTCATTCTAAACCATAATTGCATATCAGATGTCCTCACTGACTAATAGCAGGACGGCAGCCTGCCACACAACAAAAGAGCCCCAGACTTTGAACAACAATCGAGATTAGCTTGGTAATGTTTACTTCTTATCTTACTAACAAACAAGGACACATATCTTGTCCTGCATGTTATCTTGCTGAGTGAGTGACCAAACATTAATCACCAGGAAAACTGCACTGTTAACATCAGATTGCAGGATAAATGGCCAATTGGCTCGTCAGCTGCAGCACATTAGAACAACTTAAAAACTTAAAAGCTGCTAATGTTTTGGACAGTTCAGACGTTGGTGTGATCTTTTCTCTGCTTTTCAAGCACATGGCTTGTAAGATGTATTGCGAAGACCCAGTTTGTTTACTATGTCTCTGCCAGGGCTCAACCTGCTGGCTCTTGTCAATTTAAAAGGGTATAGAGATACCCTTTTATCAGATGATAAAAAAGGAACATATATCCTTCTTCGTTGTATATAATAATAAAAAACATTTAATGATAAATTTAAAAATCACTTTAACATTATTTTTGACTGCAAAATAGCATGACGAAATGTGATTTTAGTTGAACTCTAAAACATGAGTTGTTGAAGTTAGTCACTTGATTGACTACCATTTTCCAAGGATGCCTGCAATGCCTGCCCTCAGTTATTGCAATGATTAAGCAGCCAGCAAGTGATAACGAGGGAAGATTTGAAAAAGCTATACTTTAAAGGAGATAAATTGTGGGAGTTTAGTTAGTATTTTGGCACCAATACTTAAACACTTAAGCACTTCTGATTTGTGTGACGGGACAAAGCAGAAGTGCTCATGATGTTGTTTTCGTTGGGTGTCAATGTGGGTGTCTTAAGCCTTCCCCAATAAACTAGTGACCTACTCATTATTAATACTGAAAAACATGGATTACGTACTTTAAGGTTCTGTCCTGACTGTGCTGACAGAGACTGTTAAAGCAGATGCTAATGTTCTACTTATGTAAAGCACCTGCTAGTGATAGTCCATAGCCGTAGGCTATGAGATGAGACCATTATTCTTCAAATATGCATAATGATGATATCCTTGCAAGTGGGACAGTTCTGTTGTTATTCTTGCTAAACTGTTTACACATGTAAGCCTTAACACTATGAGTTTTAGTCTTTTTGCATTTGTGCAGGAAAAAAAAATCAGTTAAAATCCTGAATCGTCCCTGATCCCAAAGTCAACATTTTGTTTTTTTGGTCCTATGATCCAGTTCTTTATCTGATTGTTGCATACTATTGCATAATATCAATATTATCTGAAAATAACTTGACAATAACAACAGAAAAGTCACAGGATAAAGCAACAATAATGACAGATGCTTTATTTTCAGTGACATTTAGTCAATGTGATGCATACTGCATGACCTGTGTACATTTTGCAGTAAAGTATTATCTTCAGTTGCTGCTTCATGGGCCTGCATTTGGTCCCATCTTTTTCTCATTATTGGTCATTTTAGGATTTTTAGTCAACAATCTAAAAAAATGGAAAATTACGTTTGGCCCAACCACCATGAAACACATTACAGTCATCCTACCTATGTCCCTTTACTAGTGTTTTAAGTGGTGTCTAAATTCGTTTGTGCCTTTTAACTTATGCCACTTCTGATTACTTGTCTGCCAAAAAAGCTCTTATCTCTTAGGGATGCAAATAGTACATGCATTCATACCAAACCATTAAAAGATTTTTGGTTCAGTAGTCCTTGTGAATTAAATAACCGCAGTCTATATCTCAGCACAAGTATAAACTTGATTCAGAAGTACTGTGAATTTTGCATGTCGTTACACTCCTAATTTTTTCTGTTTTGTAATTGTTTATCCACTGATGTGTGGTTTGTTTCTTGGGTAGAAAAAAACAGCTGTGGTGGAACTTCAGGCCAACCTGGAAAGCTGAAAGTACTGGCGGACCAACTGGAGAATGCACACCAGGGCACCACCTATGGCAGTCTGATAGGACGGGTGATTGGGGCAGTGGGGGAGTCGCATCCATTGAGGGTCTTATTTTGTCTCCCTTCACTATTGGAGGTTCCCTTGTGGTCACTGGGGTTGGTGCTTTCGCTGGCAGGTCAACTGCTGGAGTCTCAAACGCAACAAATACAGTATGTATAAACAATCCTCTGTTCACAACGCTGTTCAAAGCATCACTGAAGAGTTTGGAGAGAAAACTGAAACTGTAGTCGTGTGCCTTCAGGTTATTAGCAAGGCTTTACAGATAGTCAGATCTGCTTCAGCTTTCACAGCTGACAATAAGTATTGCAATTTCCAAAAAGACAACCTGCCAAGGCTTGGCTTTAGGGCAGGGAAGGACACATGTGGCAACGCTGAACTGGTTCAAATAATGAACATAGGCAAGATCACAGGAAAGACATCCATGGAAGACCCTCAAACCCGAGTCTGTATCCTGCTTCTAGCAAGCACCGTAAGCAAGGTTGACAGAGATGGGAAAGGAGTGCATGTTGTTATAACTAAAACTGATACTGCTCTTCGTCTTTTATCTTTTATGAGACAATAACTGTTTTGGTATCTGCACAAGCATGTGGATGGAAATATTGCATTTCAGTTTTCTTCAGTGTCGAGGGATGTTTAAGTGACATGCTTCATGTATGATGTTATTCACCAAGTCTGTTTCCATTGCACCTCTAGTTTTGTTTTTATCAATACAACAACTTGACCACCTTTAACAAGCCTGAAAACCTTTTTGGATAACTGGACTTTTCATATTTCTGGTGTTTCTCTTTTTTTTTATCTTCATATAAAGCAGAACAAATAAGATCAACAAGGCAAAATTACCAGCATAAACACTAAATTTGTATACATCATCAAATATCAATTATAAAAGTTAGATTCAAGTTATTTTATTTAAATGACATTCTAACTATGTTCCCCTAATTTGGATTTTCATGGTGAAATGCTACATTATTGCTGGTTTTGACCATATCAAACCAAATTTATAAAAACAGAGACCTTTAATTGTGATTCAAAATTTGAGCACTGCTTAAATATTACAGCAAAACTAAATAACTGGACCATGGAAACTGCAGATCAGAAAGCAGAAACTCATATCACACAAATGTGTTTGATATGCTGTTGCTGGCATGAACTCCCCAACCCCAATCTCCAATCAGTGTTTAAAGGGACATGCCCTTGATGACTGCGACAATATTGTCTCCAAACCTTTAAGACCTGATCTGATATCAGCCTCTGGCACAAAAGCTACAACTCTTCCCCCATCATACATTATGTAAATCCTTGCTTGATACGGATCAGCTGAGGGGAGTGGTGGCAGACATGTGAAGCCCTGCAGGATCTGATGTGAGTTCAGCAGATGTCTGGTTAAACCACCCACAGGCAAGCACGGCTGTCTGCAGGATACAGCCAGACTGACCCCAGAGCTGCCTGTCACCTTATCTCCCTCCAAAGGGACACGTACAAAAACACACACACACACACAGAGGCTTTTTCGATCTCCATGTATTTTCTGCTTTCAGAGCATAGCTACTCCTTTTAAATTTTATAGTTAGATGATGTTCTCAACCAGCTTATTATACTGATTGCAACAGTGGAAAGAGCTTCACCTTTTAGTAGTGAAAGAGAAAAAAAAAAGGTAGAGGAAAAAATAAAACCGAGAGTATATGAGTGAAATAAGAGATGCTGACAAACGCTATTGTGTCATGACGTGGCAATTTTCACGTTGATGCTTCGTGATTCAGCTCTAGGTCAGATTAAGAAGGTAGGTCTAACATTAAGGAACCAGGAGGGATAGGAATTGAGCCTGAGTAGATCATTGCCATTGGAAAGAGAGGACAAGGTGTACAGTATAGGCCCAGAACAAAGGAAGGAAGTATGGGAGGCTGCATTAGCTTCAAATTACATTTCATTGAAGAATTTGGATATGGTGAAGACAAAGGATATTGTAGCATTGTAGATAAGTAGTTGGGAGCAAGAGGGCTAAAAAGATGCTCCGTAGGCCAGATAAGAGAAGAAAAGAGCCATGATGAGGCACGATATTAGTGTGTGTGTACAGTATATTAGCAGAGTGTTTAAAAAAACATACAAATTCCATTTACTGCAATGAAACCACTGATGGCAGGGCAGGGTTACTGATGCAAAAGGCTTAGGCAAAAAAACTCCAAAAAAAAAGCAGTGTCATGTGGCAACAAAGCTGAGCCTGGCTCAACTTTTGTTGCAACACAAGGTAACATCGTCCGGCAAGGTGCTGCGTTGGTCAATCAAATAAATGCAATCTCACATTCCCGGTAGACTTTGTAACATGAACGAGGTAATTCTACTGTTTTACCGTGCAATCACTGAGACAGAAGATAAAATGATTTTCACTGTGTTAACTTTCCAGGGTGGTAAAATCCTTTCACTGTCACTGTGAAGTGTTTCGGTGTCTGATAAGTTTCAGGCTGCTGAGTGTATTACTAAAACTGGCTGTCCTGGATAGTGCCTCATTCTCTCACTGGTACCCAGACAGACACAGTCGCTTACATCTTTTCTAGACATTACAATTTTTAATCTGAATGTTTTGGAAAATCTTGCAAAAGTAACAGCAAGCACAGCCCAGAAGAATCAGATATTTCAAGCATCTTTCTCTAAAAATCCTCTAATCTTTTTCCCTATTATATAACTGTTCAGACTAGACCACAATACTCCATTTATGCACCTTAAAACTGCAGCAAAGAGGCCAGTTTAAGTGCAATGTTGTGTTTGTGAGGTTATTTCATATTGCTGTCATGTAGTACAGATGACACTGTAATGTAAACATGATTTTTTAATTTAATAAATGAATGAGAAACAGCCCCATCTTCTTCAACCAGGCTGTATGACATGACAAACCAGATCTACATTTCTCAACAGAAGACAGCAGGGTGGCTTGGTTATGTAGAAGCTTACATGCTTTATCAACAGCTACATCTAAAAACACAGAGCCAATAATAAAGAATGCCTTGCCTTCATATTACCTTTGAAAAAAACACCATGGATTTGATAACCAGCCTAAATCAAATGAGCCCTTAAGTTGGAGTATCAGCTTTAAAATGAAGAATTCAGAAATGAATAAGAGAAGGAAATGCTAATGTATACTGCAGAACTATACAGCCGATGGAAGAAAAGACTGGTCACTAGAGAACAATTAGGAAGAGAATGCCAGAGTAATAACCTTACCTCTTTAATAAAATACAAATTTATGAAAACCGTGAACAGATGATTCCCACAGGCTTTAATTGTGTCTGAGTGTACAGCATGTTCAGTGTAGCATGTTTATGCACTCCCTCCATCGTTCATGTGAGACTATCGTCAGGTAATTTTTCATCTGATGGACTTAATATGTCAGAAACCATAGAAAGCTCTGCAAATACGTGCAAGCACAGTGAGATTGTGGAGGTAAGTCAGTGATGAGGAAAAAGAAAGCAAGATGCCAAAAATGAGAAATGTGTGAAAAATGAGGAATGAAGCTGGAAACAGAGAATGAACCCAGAGAGGAAAAAGAAAGTCCGAGAAAAATAGAATAGAAAATGGGAGAGAACAAAGGAAGAGGGACTGTAATAAGCGGGAAAAAAAACAGATGAGTGAGGCTACAGGCTTAATGCAGTGTCCAAACCAAACAGATAAGCTCTTGTGACTAAGGTGCTGCTTGTTTATAAATTACCCGCCCAGAAAAGAATACTGTACACTGCCAACAACACTATTCACATTAGCAAAACACTGGCGGGGAAGAAAAGCAATTAAACCAACTGCACAAACAAGGCAGAGACTCATTCTTTCATAAAATAAACACGAGAAGAGTGTGGAAGAACAAAAGTGTTGTAGTTTAAAACACTTTACTGCCTGTCTTTGATCCTTCCACACACAAGAGAGTCAAGGGAACACAGAGCAGGGTAAATGCAGTCTTTGGCAACAACACACTCCTGACATGATAATAATAGAAATACATTTGTGAAATAGACCGTGTGTTCTGGAGGATAACACACTTTGCAGCTCAGTGTTTAGTAAATTGCAAATAAACTTTTGCGCTTCATTAATTCAAGAAAACTCACTGTGACCGCAATTCAATATGGGAGATAAGATCATCTAAATTTAATTTATGACTGACAACTTTCTCTTTGTCTCATGGTACACTGCAACTGGTTATTATGAAAAACTTCAGACAATGCTATAAATGACCACTACCGTAATCACTGATGTGCTGCATAGCAATCTGGCGATCACCCCAATTAAGGTGTGTATCTGTGTAAAATAAGGTCAAAAGAAGTTGGAGGAGCCATTATGTACTCATAATTAGCACCAAGGGCCTTTCACTGTTGCCATAGTGAGCAGTTGTTGCAGATAAACAACTGACGACCCACGCATGCATGCATTTGATATTTAGGTACTGGATGTCCACTTAGCTCTCTTAGCATAATAGCAATCTAGCATTTACGTAATCAGCTACAAGAGGTCCAACAAATCAAGAACATATTAGACAAGAAGTGGAGTTTACACAGCGTCAGCCTTGTAAACAGAAACAGGACCTCTTGTCCCAGATCACTTCAGTATATGTGAAATGTAAATGATGACAGCATATGTGGCATAAAGGCAAACTCAGTGCTTAATTTATGTATCACACCACAGTTACAGGGATGTGGGTATGGATGATGGGTGTACAAAGTCCAGGACTTTGACATCAGAGACCAGACAGCATCCTTAGCCCCGTCTGTGGTTAGGCTTAGGCAACAGTAGAACTTAGGTTAAGGTTAGGGAAAGCTTGTAGTTTTGGTTAAATCATGTCTTGTGCTTTAAGTCACTGTGAACTTTTTTTGTATTAAACCAGACCACTATCTTTCCCTAAGCTTAACCAAGTACTGCCAGCATCTAAAGATAACCCTTAAAAAGCTTAATACTGCTGTAATCACTTTTTTAAGGTTTAAAACAAATTAAATACATTGTGATTGAACATTTTACTGATATGTCTAGTGTCAACATTTTTGCAATTTCGCAGCAATTTAGTCAGTAAGTTAAAAGCCAACATAATCTAAGCAGGCATTACATTTCCTTTAAATGTATTTGCTTTTGCAAATTAGTTATTTATGATAATAATTTCTAGGAGACAGGGTTGCAGTACAATAGCTGCTTGTAGCAATTAAAGCACGAGTAAACTTTCTTTATGTATGTGTTTTGGCACTCAAACAGGCCTTGGTTAAGGTTTGGGATGTTGGTGTTGGTTAAAAATTGAAAAAAGTCGACACAGACTTCAAGCAGGAGACCAGCCTGGCTGACAGTCTTTCGCTAAACCTAACCAAAGGGCTAAACCCAACTATATGCATGACTCCAGTGCTTTGTCAGCCCATCACCTACCCCAACCTTCCCTACTCCCTAAAACCTAAGTTGCATACCAATTACATTTTCTATCAAAACGTAGCTGGAAAAACTGCATTTAAAAGTTATCCAAGCATTCATTAACAGATATGTCCACTGTGGCATATTAGTAACACACTGGGAACTGATTAGTCTCACATTCTCAGACACAAAGCCAAAATTACTTTTTACTTTTGAAAAATAAAGATCCAAACAATACTCTCCATTCTTTTCCATTTCCTTATTCTTCATTTAATTTATTTTCTCTTTTATGTTTCTCAATATTAACCAAGTATGTCTCTTTCTGTCTTGTGCTTGCAGTTGTGTTTGTCCTAACTTTCATGAAAACTGAGCCTAACCTCCTACCAAAAGAAACAAATCAAAAGTGAGTCAGTAAAATTCTGTCAAAAGTTTCTTTCTGCTGTCTTCTGCTCTTTGCAAATATAGTGCAAGAAGGGCTAGTTACTAACAGAATGACAGACAGCGGGCCACAGAAACAGAGATGAGGAGAAAGGTACAGTGACCTGAACGTCAAGCTTGACTAAGCGGAAACTTTTAACAAAATGGACCATGAAAAACAGACAACACTGTCTTTTTTCTCTACCTCAAACACACACACACACACACACACACACACACACACACACACACACACACACACACACACACACACACACACACACACACACACACACACACACACAACAAACCTCACACTTTGGAAACAAACTTGTCTGAACAAATGATCCCCACAGGTGCTTACTTTATCAAGTACCTCTCTCTCTTTCTCAGTGTATCTACATCTCTGGGTTTACCTTTTATTTTCTCTCGGCTTCTCTCTATCTCATTTTGTTCCCCTCTGACTGACTTAGACTAAATTAACCTTTATCAAAGTGGGAAGTGCAATATTATCAAGACATTATAGTCTGATTCAATAATAGTTCTGACTGAAATTTGAGTAAAATAAGTACATTACCATTTAAGCAAGTGAAAGTGAAATTATTTTAGAAACCATTTGGAACTCCTGAAACTTTTGGGGGTTGGTTAACTTTCCAAGTTTGGTGAGGAGAACATTCATATGACCTGACTTAGCTAACATTATCTCAAAAGTGACAAGCAGAAGGAAAAAATATACAGTTATTGATAATGCACACATAATTCAAGTTTTGAGAGAATTTTGAGGTATTAGACTGTTTTAAACTATAAAACTAATTGGGAGGTGAATTCTCAATGTCTGTTGCAAATACCTTTTTATATGGGGGATGTGAATTTGATACAGGTCAGCTACTTGCATGTTCAGCCCAACCCATTCATACTGTATTAGACAGCTGTCACATAAACTAAAACTTTAATCAATGACTGGATCAATGGGGCTAATTCCCCAAAACAGTGTAACTTTTCTAACCACTAGAAAGTCTCGAAGCAGATGAAAGGCTATTATCTCCCAAATTGGGAATTAATTAATTAAAGTGCCCCAGAATAATTAAAGACATTCAGTCAGTTATTGAATAGGCCAGTGTGGAGTTCTGGTGAGGATATATTTAACCATAAGTTATCATAAAATCTGCTTCTGTCTTTTCTAATAGTATGCCTTATGAAATACCTTTTCGTAAAATTAAATTCAGCACTGATGTACACATACAGTATATTAATATGACATGCAGACAAGGACAAGAGCTTGCTCAACTGATGGTGTCTAACTCAAGCCCAACCTTAGCGACCTGACTGTAACAGATCAGTCTAGCAAATTCAATGCCAAGACACCACAAGTTAATGATTTATTTTTATCGGTGATATTTTGACGATGTTTGAAAACAGAAATAAGCAATTCAATAACATTAAGTCTGGCCAGCTACCCAAACCTTGCTGTGCATTTAAAGCAGCTACAGCTCTGCAGCAATGCTTTATGATCTCCACTATGAGAGAAACATTAGGCTTAGCAGGATCCTGCAGTCAGTTTTATATATACTTATCAAAGTATAACAACAGTGGATTAATAACTTAACCTCAATTATTTTAAATAATTTCTGCGGAGAGAGGAGAGAGATGGAGGGGAATGAAAGGAGGAGGAGAGGGAAATCTCATTGATAATAGCAGATGTGATGCACATCAGAGGTGCCGATCTTCTTCTTCTGAATGCAGACCTGAGGCAGGAAATTCATTTGACAGCTGATTCAAGAGTGACTGCTGACACACACACAAGCACAAGAAAAACACCCTTTCACATGATCACATTTGCTGCAAGAGTGACAGGCTCTTGTCAGACATGTATGACACAACTGAGACAAACTACCTGGAAGAGGAGGGAGAGACAGAGAGAGGGGACAAAGAGAGGGAAGTGGAGAAAAACCTTTAGACATTAAACAAGACTTATTTTAAGACTTATAGAAATAAGATACATAGGCTGTTTGGTAACTGCTTCATGTTGATAGAATATCTGCCACGCCAATTAGGCTGACCTTATTAATCTAGTTAGGATGTCTCAATGAAATCAGCTTCAATATCTGGATGTGTGCGTGTGTGTGCATGCGTGTGTGGGGCGTTCTCTGCTGACCATCTAAGCAATGGACAGCTTCCAGTAAGAATCCATTAATCCAGGACCGGACCACATCAAGCACAAACAGCCCCTGTCAGTTGAGACTTAGAGAGGCTTAGTTAATATTTCGAGACTTTATAGATAAAGAACAGAGAACAGACTCACATCAGTAATGTCATGATGAAAAGCAAACTGGACCGGTTCCATCGATAATAACATGCTGTCTGACTCAAAGTCGGAATGTTACTTTGGGTTTGTACATAACAGACTTGCATCATGGTGAAACATCCTTGGCAGAGACTTTTCCAAAATTCCCGATTTACTTTGATTAAAGATTTTACTCTTCAATATTATAAAGATTGTTGTGATTAATGTGAGAATGCTATGGCTGGATATTCTCTTTAAATGTTGGAACAGAACTGATATTGTATTCAAAGTTAATCAGCAACAGACACAAAGAAAATAGAATTAATTATCATGACTCTCTCGAAGGGCCATGGTAAATAAACGGAGAGATGCCAAAAACGTAATTATTTACAAAACATGAATTCAACTGCAAAAAAAAAAAGAAGAAAAAAAAAAGAGGTGAGCTGTGGATATCAGTAAGCTCAGTGGTGTAAGTGAGGGAATGTGTGGGAAATGTGGTATATGAATGTTGGTGGGAAAAATGTATAGATTAATAAAAACAAATTTTACAGTTTTATCATGACTTGTAATGCTACCAGTCATGATAAAACTCTAAAAGCTGCCACCTTAGTCCTCTCGGAGAGAGACTCTATTCATGTGCTTTGTTTGGCTCCTTTAGACCCAGGTGCTCCCAGTCAGCCCAAGTGGATGCCCCAACTCACCAATTACCTGTACCTGCTAGAGAAGAGCAAACAAAGCGCAACCAAACATGCCAGAGGGTTGTCACAGGAATGTACTGTCTATTTACAGGCAGCTCCACTGACTTTACACATTAAAGTCTGTTTACAGGTCTCGGGGGAGTACTACTGCATATGCATAAAAACATGCATTAAGCTTTTTGTGGCTCCAGAAGGAGCTGTGGGAAATCTGCTAATTACCTCAAGAGATGTCACATGAGTCAGCATCAGTTTGAAAAAGAAAAAAAAAAACGCAGGTGTGGAGTTACAAAGAAATGAGTTTACCAGACCTCTGTAGCCCGCTCCTCATCTTCGCTTGAGGCCACCGGCTCGAGGCTGCATTAGCTGTTATAGCATTATACACCCAAATCTCCAACTGGACTTTCTGGGTAATGCAGGTTTCAGGTTATGACAAGGACAAATGACAATATCTCTGGTTTTGCTGCATCGATTTTGATCCACTCTCAAAAACTGTCCATCATGAGTCCGAAAATGTTGGTCCAAGGAGAAAAGTGTTAAGCTTGATCAGGGCAAGTGGGAAAAGTTGAGCTTGTCCTCCAGACAAATATGTTAAATGGTAAATGGACTGCAGTCACTTTTTGGGGTTCAGTATCTTGCCCGAGGATACTTGGCCATGCAGACTGGACGAGCCCAGGATCGAACCACCGATCTTCCAGTTACTGGACAACCTGCTCTACCCTACTGAGCCAAAATGACAGCATCATTCGTTTCAGGAAGTGCCAAAATGAAGTTACAAAAGCCTTTGAACGCAGCAAAGAAGAAAGTTGGGTGATTTATAGAGCCACAAAGTCTGTCATCACATTTTGTCATGGGAGGTCGCAGTCAACATTGTTATAGTTTTTTTTAAGAATGACTATAATTGTTCCATATCCTTAACCACCCGGTTATTACCATGCTGACGACTGTCCCCAGAGCTTAACAAAGTACTTATTTTATTTTATCTTTTGCGAACTAACTAAGTTGTTTTTGTGCCTAAATCTAATCAAACTTTAACCAGAGTATTGTCAGATCATAAAATATATG
This sequence comes from Xiphias gladius, assembly GCF_016859285.1. NCBI lineage: Eukaryota > Metazoa > Chordata > Actinopteri > Istiophoriformes > Xiphiidae > Xiphias > Xiphias gladius. The sequence continues at coordinate 16,209,191 of NC_053422.1, forward strand.
TATTTTTCCAACAGTGATTTGTAAGGGTTTTGGAAAGTACTAGAGTTGTCCTGCCGACAGGGTTGTATATGATGAGAAAACGCTTAAATGTGTCATTCTGCAGGACAGTTACACACAACGTATTTTTTTTATTTAATTTGGAGGATTCGGAGGACTTATTAGAAAAATGTATAAAAATAATATATCTAAATTAAGATTAAAAAAATCAATACATAAGACAATAGCAGCCATTATTTTAGCCTGTGATTGAAAATCAGTTTATTTCCTGTTATCTGGACATATCCAACTATTATTTTATGTCACAATTTAATTATCTTGTTCACATGATTGTACCGTATATTTAAGCAAAACATTTTTTCTCAAGATCATGTCTTAACAAGGTAAATGAGTATTAACTGAACTAAAACTGGATTTAATTACAACTACTCAGTATTTCTTCTTGTTAGTCTGCATTGTCAATGGCAATCTGTTAATCCAATCAGAAATTTAAAACATAGGACATGGGAGGGGAGATGGAAATGGAAGAACAAAAAAAAAAGATGAATGTGTATAAGTTTGAAGAAGGATGACTGCAGTGAGAATGATGAGAGGAGAAGACAGTTTCAAAAGGGAAACAGAAAATGAATATACTGCAGAGAAGAAACTGATAGAGGACAGAAGATGTTAGGCGGAATGGAGATGAAAACTTGAAATGGGACGAGGAGAAAGAGACGAAAGAGGCGAGGAAGTTAATGAGAGATGGAGTTTGCTTTCCTGTAGTGGGGCTCATCTGGATTCTATCCAGTTTTCATGTCTACAGCTATGGGATTGACAGGCAGTGTCCTCATTCATAGGAACAAACAGGTATGGCACTAAATATTAGATGTAAATAAATAAATAAATGTAGTGCTGAGGAGATGAAGCAACACCCAACCACATGACTTTCCATCTGGTTTGGCAGATAGACACATCCAAATATACCCACAAATACAAACACACAATGAATCCAAACTCTAATCAGTAGTTCAGACAAATACCTTTAGCTCATGAGACAAGCATAGGATGATCTCTTGTGCAACTAAATTTAAAATTTAACCTACATTAGCTACATTAACAGTAATTGAATGCAAATATTTACTCTGATGAGCTAGGAGCAGGCACTAATGAAAGAAGATAAATGAAAACACAGGAGGATTAAGCAGTTAATGGGTGGGGCGATTTAAAGCAAATGTAATATTTTGAAAATATAATAGTCCCTTTCTCTCTATTTCACAACTCTGAATCTATCCTGCAGTGATGCTGTGGTGATGGGCCAAGTGTTAAGCCAATCAGACACAGAGTCTGTGTTATCTGTCTGCTCCTATGGGGAAACACAGGCTCAGGAGGATGAAGATATGACCTCTCCAAGTGCATTACTATTTCCTCATTTGGATACTTTGTTTTATCCATTTTCCCTCCCCTGTCTCTCCACCCCAGTACCACTATAATGTGCATTCATCCCTCAACTATTCTGTACAATGCTGTCTTAGAACTTTACTTGACTTCATTCTTCTCAAATAAACTATCTTCTGTTCAGTGCCAGAAGACTAAGAGTTTACAGTCATGCTAGCAGCCACGTGAGGCTGCACTTAGGCGCAATGGTGCATTGACGCAAATGCTTACATCAGCTAGCTGAAATTCAACCACTGTTGTACTGGAAAAATTTTAATTTTGACCTGTTGGTGGTGCTAGATGAAAAGTCAGGAGATCAAAGTGATGACAATGAATATCTGTACCAAATTTCATGACAGTCCATCCAAGATTTGCCAAGACATTTCACTCAAAACCACAAAATGTGAACCTCAGGGTGACAAAGGAGAAAAGGTCAAAGGATCCCCAAAGTCAGCAGGATTCATCCTCTGGGGACCTTTAATTTTGGTACAGAATTTCATGAAAATCTATATAATAGTTGTTGAGATATTTCAGTCTGCACCAAAGTGGTGGACAGACCAACATTACTTTACTTTGTTTGTGCGAAACCAAACCGAATTAGTAAGCTAATTCTACTACAAGGTTTCTGAGCCTTAGTGAGAAAAAAGAATGGAAAATAAAAGGTAGTGTTTTGTGTGGTCTAGAAAAATTCAATCAAAGTACACACACTAGTTAATGTACCTTTATGTGGTAAATTGGCTGCTGTGTGTGCGTGTCAATAGTCTTGTTTGCTTTAAAACTCTGGACTGCAGCAAACAAATCAAGGGTTGTACTCTCTTTCTTGTCCTGAGTAAACCGAAGGGGAGAGAGGGAGTCACACCACACAGGAACAGACTTAATGCAAGAAAACCACAATAAACAAAGCATGTGTATCATGTTTACCTCCATGAATGATACAGGGCCTTGGGCTAACTGTTAACAAGTTGCATTATCTCTCCATTGTAGTTTCCTCAATGCTGGACCAGTAATGTAGTTTGTACATTCCCTTTATCACCTTTAAATATAGCACCTAAATCAGGTGAATCATTTCTTTTAAACAACACAACCAGCACCCTTGAGCACTGAATTTTATAGCATCTAGAGTACTTTATCCTCGGCACCAAAAGGAATAAACTGTGGTAACTCAACTTCAGGTGCCAATTCCCATCATTAAAAATGGTGGGTTAGATTAGAGTCATTCTCCAGCTGGAAAACACAGTAGATGCAGTTTGTTGTTGGCCACATATTGTCTCAGCATCAACACAGCAGGAGCATGAGCACAGCAGCCTGCATCATCACTGATCACAGAGTGAAGATTTCAAAGACTACTTCCTCTTCAACACGTGCACATGCTCAGCTCTCAGACACACAACAGCTGTGATCTCATTTCATATCATCTTAGAGGGAGCAGAAAGTCTTACTTGGAAACAAAGTTTGGAAGGAGTAGGAAAGAAAGAGAGAAAGGGAAAGAGAATAGGGGTACAATATAATGCAGGAAAAAGACAAAGTGCCTTCCAACACTTGGGAAATCACGTATTAAAAGGACAGCATCAGAATTACCCAAACGTAATACTGAAGGAAGGAAGTCTACCTCAGATATATAATATTTAATTATAACTAAACAAAAGCTCAGGAGGGCATGAAAACAGATCAGTGTGGAGAGGATTATTTCACTTCAGGTGGATTTTTAAGTTCAAGTGTCAGTTGTTCAATGGAATTAGCCACATGTGTGGTCAACGTATTGATGGGGAAGCCTGTGGCAAATATTTGGCCAAATAATCGGACTTTTTTCAAAAGGTTTAGTTTAGTGATATTCTGACACCTGCCAATACGGTGTCAGAATATGAGAATGGCACAATAGCAGACAACAGATTAATTTCTCCATGTCAGTGAATATTACGACGAGAAAAATGGAAAAGTCGGTTTATTTCTTTTATGTTTAAAAAAGTGTTTGTGAAATGATTATAATTATGATTAATATTAGCGATCATTATTACTGATTTCAATATCACAGTATTAATTAGACTGATATATTGTTTTGATGTATACCAGATCATGGGAAATGTAATCACAATCATATATACAATGATCAAACTGATATTCCATGTTATAAATTGCGTTCCACTTTTGTGCTTTACATCAGACAAAATTATTTGCATGATACGATTCCACTAACATTAATATTGAATTGTTACCAAGTACTATTTACAATTAGAATTTTTTCTTCAATTGTGCCTTTGTATATCAAAGGAGTATTGCTGCTGCCCCAAAACCATCTCCAGTCATCCTTACAGCATATAACATCTAAACCCAAAACATCTCTTTTTTTTCCCACTGTCTCTCAACCTCTAATGAGCCCTCTTGGGAATACCCCTCCCCCTCCCCATTGGATTATCTTCAGTCTGATCGGTTGAGGGAGGCCCGATTCCGCCCCACATCATTGAGAACCCAGACAGTGCCAGTAGTCTATTGATTGCTACTCTGTAGTGTCACAGGAAGAGCTCTGTATAGTAGAAATCAGTTTGACATCACATTGAGAAACCCTCCCCTGGTTGCAAAATGACTGTACTGTACAGCTGTGCAGTCTTTTTGCATCAGCAATTGTTGATGATGCAGGGAGTGAAACTGTATTTTCTTTTTTCTGCTCAGATCTGAATCAATATGTCAGACTGAGTCAGTTTTGCCTTTCAACAAGGCTCCAGAGAAGCTTTTTTTTTTAACTACACACATCATGAAAGTGAGACTCTTTCACCTGCTGTTTGCAGAGCAGATTGGAGTGGCTTGTTGAATATATTCAACCCAGCCACTGAAGTCATTTATTGGCGAAGTTTGCTTTTCATTTCCCATGTAGGTGTTGGTGGTATTTGATGCTACAGTTTAAAGGAATGTATGTTTAAAACCAAAGACATAAACAGTCTTACAGTGACACTCACATCGAATACATGCCTGTAGCTTTTTAGTGAATCTCTCTGGATATGAAATGTTGAGGGACGCTGGAAGGACTTATTATTATCTCACACATTTCTCTACCGCTGCACCTCCAGTACGATGATCCTCTTGGGGCCACAGAGGAGCTTGATAACCTTTTACAGAATCTGTGCTATAAATGCTGATTTAACTTGGATGAAGCTCTGTGAGGCACAGGCTACTGCTGATGGTTCTTTGGAGTTTTACAGAGCTGATAACACACACTAAAAGCAACCACTGAGACAGACAGCCAATGGGCTGATTAACTAAAAAATGACACTTTCTCTTAGAGGCTGTCATGTAGGAATTCCACAGGCATCTCAACCTTTAACAACTGTATGAAACAGCACCACTGTGCCTCTGTGTAAAGCTAATAGTACTTTCATTTGAATGTCACTCTGCACACAAAAAATTAAATTAAATTAAAAAAAACATAAAAATTGACAAAATGACACTATTGACAGCTGTTATACTGAATAGTTTGGCCCTATTTTCAGTGTTTTAAGTGTTGTCTTCTTTCCCATGCTTGATATCAACGCTAATGCTGTGAAAACTTTTTTTTACCAAACAAACTTTTATATGCGCAGCAAATATAAAAGCTTTAATGAGGTGTGAACAGTAGTGCTCTAGCTAACCTTTTTTTCCAATATTGATTAATCGTATTTCCTCGATTAATCGTTTGACTAATAAAAAAAGAAGAAAATACTAAAAATGTCCACAGATTGCTACAGCCCAAATAGTTTTGTCCAACCAACAGTCTAAAACCTAAATATATTCTCAGTTTAATATCAAATAAGACAAAGAAAAGCAACAAATCCTCACATTTGAGAGGCTGGAACTAGAAAATATTTGGCATTATAGTTTGAAGAATGATTGAAACGATTAATCAATTACCCAAATAGTTACTGAATGATCTCCTGACGACTGACTAAGCCATTAATCGACCAGTCATTTCAGCGCTAGTGAACAGGTTAAGTCAGTGTTGTTTGATAAAAATCAACAAAGTCACAAAACAAGCTACTACTTAACTACTACCTTGAACTACAACAAACTGTGCCAGGACTTTCCACACAAACATAAGATACATTAGATTGCATTTGCTGATACTACAGTTAGTAATTACAATATTGTAAACAGACGAAAACAAAATTACAAGAGAAAAACTACACAGGCACAAGCTGCTACTGATGTCATATGCAAACTACACCTTCTTATTTGCAGTGGTTCCAAATAAGTCTCTCGTTCTTCTTCTGTTGTGTGACTGAAATAAAAACACAGGCAAAACAGATGGAGTGTGAGATTCAATGCAATGCAACAAAAGTGTTGTGTATTTTGTGTTGTGTTTTCTTTGCTTTTTGTTTGTTTGTTTCATTTGTGTGTATCATTGGTAAAAAGAAAAAGAAAAAAAAAAAAAAAAAAAAAAGAGAAAGAGAGAAAGAGAGAAGAAAGGGAAAAAAACAAACACAACACACAAAGCAAACAACAAAAATTAAATTAATTAATTATGGCATTTGCATTTTAACGATCATAAGAAAGAGAAGAAAAAGAAAAGAAAAAAAAAATGATGTTTTAGCCATATATTATCTATCCTCTGAGCACGTCTGGTATTTTACCCTGATCAATAATAAATAAAATAAATAAACAAGTTCTTCTTTCTTTTAAAGAGAGGTGTGTGTAAAATGCTGAATATGTATTGCCTGGGAGAGCTTGCTGCCAGAAGAATAACCACTTCTCTCTCTCTCACTCTTATTGCCTTATTATGAAATACTAATTTCGTCTTCATTTTGAATGATGCTTGTTTTTTTAATAGAGTTCTAGTCTGTATCACGGTTAAATATAAATCAAAGAGTTGGTCCTATTTTCAAAAGCTTTACAATCTATTTTAGCGTCTGCTTCAGCTTCGATTTTGCGCTGCCCATTCTCATGCATGCTGCTGCAATATGGGCTTAATAAAAGCTACACTGTTGTGTTCAAGGACCAATTCAAAGGCTTCATTGGTTCCACTGGATGATGTAAGTTCTGCCAGGCATTTAAACATTTTGGACTGTTCACACATGTATCTTGCATAAGGGTTTTCTCAGTCACATGTGATTTCACCTCAACGACTCAGTGACTGCTATATGAGTCACTAACCTTCACACTTTGGTGACAGAGACATGTCCAGGGAAACAGACATGTCAGAAAATCTTGCTAAATTAAGATGGGAAGTCACGCCATGATATTTTTTCGCTGGTGAGCTTTTGATGAAAGATATGCCACCTTTTCCCAAGTAAAAACTTTGATTTTTGATGAATAAAACAACTCATTGGAACTAACATTTCTACAATATTGCTTTTGTTTTTCTAATATTTATTTAATATTCTTAAGGGAAGATTTAGACATTTTGGGGAGCGCACTTTTTCACTCTCTTTTTGAGAGTTAGATGAAAAGATGAATAGTCTACTGCTCACATGTCAGTGAGTTAAGTATGAAGCTAGAGTTGGGAGGCAGTTAGCCTTGCTTAGCATAAGAACTGGAAGCAAGGGGAAAAAGCTAGTTTGGCTCTGTTCAAAGTTAGAAAATACACCTAACAGCACCTCTACATACGTCTATCACAATTACTTACAGAAATGTAAAATTGACAATCTGTGGTTATGCTAAGCTAAGATAACCGTCTCTTTTCATCCAACACTCAAAAGGAAAGCAAATGAACAAATTTACCCAAAATGTTGGACTCTTCTCTTAAGAATATACAACAAACATTACAAAATCAGTACTTACTGCTAAGGCACGAGACTAATATGGCTATTCATATTTTACTTTCAAAAAGAAAGAAAATAAGCTTATTTCCCAAAATGTTGATCTCTTACTTTCACTTATCTCACATCTCATCTGAGTCAAACTCCAATATTTTATTGATCATTCCCTGCCTGTTTTGCATTCTGCCACCCTCTCTCTCTCACTCTCACACACACACTCACACACAAACACTGAGACACACACACGTTTTACTATATTCGTGGGGACCCCTTACCCTAACCTTAATGATCACAACTGAATGCCTAACTCAAACCCTTACCCTAACCTTAACCTAAATCTAATTCTAAACTGAACATAAAAGTGTAAACCCTCAAAAAGCCATTAAAATTTGAGGGGTCCAGCATCTTGGTCCCCAAAGAAGCTGTCAGACCCTGCAAATATAGTGGGCTCATGGTTTTTGGACACCACGGATATAGTAAAACAAGACGCGCGCACACACACACACACACACACACACCCACACACACCCACACACACACACACACACACACACACACACACACACACACACACACACACACACACACACACACACACACACACACACACACACACACACACACACACAGAGAGAGAGAGAGAGAGAGAGAACTCTTTGGGACAGGTATGCTTTGTTAAAGCTCCTCTGGACTTTGCTGTTAATTGTGGACAGAATGAGCAGAGTGCAGAGGGAGCTGGCTGAGAGTGTGAATCAGAGACTGGGGTTCAGTCAATAAGCAGAGTAATCAAAAACACAACCATCATTATCTCAGCCGTTGTGATCACCATAATTATAGAGCTGACACAAGTGGTAATCAAAATGCTGATAGTAGAGTAATTGAATCTGACAGGATTTTATTTTTTACTCTATTCTTTCCATTGTTCGTGTTTATCAGAGCAAGTGATTCAGTTTAGTGAGATACTGGCTGCATTTTATAGATAACGGATGGCAAATTTTTAAAAAGGGATGCACCAGAGGCCACAAGTACATTAATTAAAAATAATTAGAAGTAAAAAAAAAAAAGAAAAAAGTTATCTTATTGCCCTTATAAAAGGATCACAGGTTAAGAGGTACATTTGTAAAATTTCCATTGTTTTTTTTCATACAGTAATGAAGAGCTGAAACAATTACTTGATTAACTGATTAGTGGATAGACAGAGAATTAATCAGCAACACTTGTGATAATTAAATAATAGTTTAAATGGATCAGGTAAAAAAAATTTTAAAGGAAAAATGCCAAAACTTCACTGGATCTTACTTCATAAAGGTGAATATTTGCTGGTTTTCTCAACCTTTTCTGTCAGTAAACTGAGTACCTTAGGATTTTGGATTGTTGGTCAGACAAAACAATTGATTGGGATATATATTTGGGATTTCGAGAATTATGATGGGCATCTTTCAATATTTCCTTACATTTTATAGAGAAAACAGTTGATTGATTACTTGATAAAGCAATCATCTGATAAATCAATAAAATAATGGATGCAGCCCTATATCAAAATGACCAAAAATAATCACAGCTTTTTTGTTTTGGGTTTTTGGGTTTTTTTGGGGGGGGGTTTGTTATGCAACAACATAATGAAGATAGCATTCTAGGGAGATTCTTTTATTTACAGGTATTTGCTGGAGAAGAGAAGAGAAGAGAAGAGAAGAGAAGAGAAGAGAAGAGAAGAGAAGATCCGTGGCATCCAGGGAAGTCAACTTTAATGAATAAAGAAATAACAGAAATCACATGATGGAAACCATCCCATGTCCTTCTGGCTCTCTGATAACTAAGGATGTGGTTTTTGACCAGAGACAGAAACTCACCAGTGACATTTAGGCTGCAGGCAAAACAGCTAATAGGCTGCTTATCAGTATACTGCACTGTCTGCTAGCCCAGAGAGCACATACACACACACACACAAACACCAGTATGGACACTAAAAAGAAAAGAGTGACAGAACGGAATTTCTAAATTAATTTGTGTTTGTGTGTGTTTCTCAACACAGGACAGAGATGCTGTGCTACTGACATTTCTATATTTTAAAACCAAATATTGTTTACCTATTTAGCTAATATTTCACTGACTTAACTTGACCAACCCAACAAAATTATTGCTACAATTAGAAAAGTCTTTTTGAAAACCCAACAGGTGTCTGCATTGAGCATAAATTGAGCCATTGACACAATGGGTCTGGATGGGTTTCATACTTATTTTTTCAATTAATTCTGCTATACTTTTCACTTTTCTGCTTAAATTTCACAATCTAAACCAGTATAGACACACACACACACACACACACACCTGCATGATGCTGTCCTTTCCAAAAATATGGCTTTAACACGATCAATATAATGAATTCCTCATCATAACCTCATTAATCCGGCTTCAGAAAGTTCCAGAGCACACAAACTTCAGATGCGGTACATGACTTATTACCTGCTTCAGATTCTGGCTCAGCTTCAATACTAGTGCTCATAGACCTCAGCACAGCATTCAACACAATTGATCACCACATTACCTTTGATCATTTACAAAGTAATATTGATCTTACCGACATTGCTCTCTCCAGGTTTAGATGATATTTAACTGACAGATCCCACTTTGTTCTACACAATAACTGTAACTTCATTAGACCAAGCTAAGGTTAGTTATGGTATGCCACAAGATATATTATATGTTGCCCGTTGGCACATAAATCAATAATTACAAACTAAGTTTCCACTCCTATGCAGATGATACTCAGCTTTACATCTCCATTAAGCCTAGTGAATGTCATCAACTGAAGCTGGAAGAATGCCTGTTAGAAATCAAACAATGGACGTCATCTAACTCCCTCCTTTTAAATGCCGACAAAAGAGAAATGCTTGTTCTTGGTCCAACGCAGATTAGAAACACAGTGAGTCCCACTCTGAACATAGCCAGTTCCACAATCTCACAATGTCCTTTTATTACAAATCTCCTACTCGATCCAAATCTCATTTTTGAAAAAACATATCAACAATTTTATAAAGACTGTGGCTGTCCATTTTGTTTTCAGTTTTATTTCATGTTGTTGTATTTTACCTAACTTTTGATTTATTTTTTTTGTTGTTCTGGGATTTTGTTAATAATGACTTATACTTAATTCATCTCACTTTTGATATTTTCGTATTTTGCTAATGTTGAAACAAAAGTCTCCCCAATGGTAATGATGCAACAGGAACACAAGCAGGACACTAAAGCCGTTCTGCGCATTTCTTCTTTCCTTCACTTCCCTTCATTCAACCCTCTCATTCACTCTTTGCTTAAAGCCACACTTTGCCACATTGCAGTAGCTGCTTCATCTCCACACTCTGTCTCATTATTATGACTTAGACAGGAATACAGAATGCGAATGAGCACGACATCTATATGCTTTCAGCCCCCACAATTAACCATGAATCCCTATTGATGTGACTTACTCGTCTTTTACTATTTTGTTTCTCTTTAGATTCATCAAGTCTGGCGAAAGGTACATAAAAAGCACACAGTAATAGACTATGAAGTTCATTAACAGGCTGAGACTCAGTTGGAGTTTGGAAAAAAAGAGAAGATCATTTGCAGGCAGTAATTTACAGTATTTGCATTAAAACTGCATGAAGTGATGACAACAAAAATGTATATTTAATTGTGCACGTCATTATCAATAGCGGACAAATCAGTATGAAAGGAAAAACTTTTTCATCCAAATCTTCTTTCCACTTTTGTTTACTGCTACAGTATAGTCATTATTTGCAAGATGCCCTGTGCGGACAAACATTACTCCTCCTTACAGTATATTTATGTATATTTGCTGTTTAAAACTGGTTTAATGGAGACGCTGTTGTCTCTCTTCATCTCACTGACTGTATGTGGATTTATTGGCAATCTTGAAACAGAGGTAGACACTGTCTTTTAGTTAGGATTAATTTGTACCTCTAATTATTTACATTAACTTAATGGATCATGGTAAATAGAGGTTTAACTTTCAAGACTTAATGTCTATCAAAAAAAGAACCAACAAGTTACATGTTCCTTCCCTCTTCTCAATTTCTCTCTCTTTTCATTTGCCTCAAGCATCCAAGGAAATCTCAAACCGGGTTTTTATATTATCTTTAAAATTCAGTCTTGCAGGGAATGAGAAAAATTAAGCTTATCGAGGTGCAAAGTCATCTCTTACTGATCAGTCTTCCAGCTTCTTATTCATACCTGTACGTCCCACATATTATTAAATGTGTAGTCATATCCACTGTGCAAGCAGGATATAATACACTTTACACCTGCAAGTCTGTCTCTCTTACAGAGTCTTAGTTATTTTTGGATGCTAGAAAAACCTCATTAGAATCTGCAGATTCAACCTGCATATTCTCTATGTGGGAAAGAATAACAAGCCTGATATTATATGCAGAGTGATCATGAGTTGACGAGTTACTGTGGAAGATCAATGATGAATTGTGCACAATGTGACTCTTTTCCAAAATGTTGCTTTGCTACATTACTTTGTTGTGTGGTGGAGCTTTGATGAGAAGACACTATCTGCTGTAAATTCACTCTCATCAAAGTGCTAAGCACTTTTTACGATTCAATTTTACAGCACCATTATAAACTCTGTTAACCAAAAACTTACAATAGCTTTAAAAGGTTACTTAACAAGGTAATTTAGTATGTTACCCTGCCTGGTCACTGAACTATTAAAAATGATTACAGTGAAATTAAACTTAACAAATTCTATGTGGAGAAACTTTAAAAAGGGCAAAGAAGAGAAGAGAAAAACAGTAAACCAAAACTTCAGCCATAACATCAGTAGGAGCCAAGGTTCAGCCTGCTAACGCAATGATGTATGACTCCAGAATAAAAACTGAAAAGAAAAATAAGTAGACATCAATAAACAGACAACCCAACTTATACTCTGGAGTGCGACCTTCAGTGTGTGATGCTTTCAGATATTTTTTCAGCTCATGTACTGTACGTGTGCTGGCAAAACACCAACACATACAGTGCATTTTGATCCCAAGATGTACTGAACACAAATGTAGAATGTCAAACACAAAAATTAGTAACTTGTAGTAACAGAAAAAAAGGAAATAAGAAATTGAATGAATACAGACAAACTAAAATCAAATCAAACTATGAGCTAAAGTTGAGGGTGTAGTAAGGTGGTTGCCTTTATGAAAAAAATTACATAATCAATACAATCAATATTTTAAGCATCTTTCAAAAAGGGGATTTCAAGGAAAAGTGGAAAGTGACCAGAGTGGAACTGATGGTCAAATATTTGGCAAAAGGTCACAACGCAAGTTGTTTCCCAACAGAGCCAGCAACAGCAAAGTTGAATTAGTCACTTAATTGACATGATGGAGGTTGGTGTTTGCCCAAACGGTAATAATCCTATTGCATGCAGCTCGTCATCTAATCAGCTCACTGTGGTTGCCGCTTCTTTTACCATTCCTCCCTGAAATATTAAAAACTGATTCACTGACCAAAAGTACCCAGTAATGTCCACAACTTCACTTAGAGGTACTTGTATGCACCAATGAGTTAGCAGTCAACAGTGTTGGTGTTTGAGAGGCCCATCAAAGCTGTACCTCCTGTACATTCCAAAAGACAACAAAAATGAAGAGGATGTTGACAAAAATGGCCGAACTCCATTGGTAACCTAGGGTAAGAATGACAAGGTGATGGATTTCGGGTACAGACATAACAGGGAGGTGAATTGATCTAAATAAGGCCGAATGACACCTCTGATAGATAAACACATGGTAGTACAATAGAATTACCGGGAGAGGACTGGTTTTTAAAAATCCCTTTATTAAACCATTACCAGGAGAAGCCAGATCATTGTAACATAATCACCCAAAAACAAAAGGGGAAAACAACAACAACAAAAAACAAACCAACACCAGTCACCCAAACAAAAAAATGTGTTTCTCTGATCAAAAATTAACAACAAACTCTCCTTCCCCCCGACAGAGCATAAAACACCCCTAACAGCACAAATATGCCTGAAATCCTGCATATTATCCATCATATGATAATAAGCCTGTTCTACCTTCAGTTGGGCCTCCAAAAGCCCCTGCAGAACCGGCACAAGTTCCACACTGCCAGTGCTGTGAACCCGGTTCCTGCGCGTCAGCCAGATGGCCAACTTTGCAGAACCAGATAAAAAGTACATCAATGTAAATGCAGGCTTCTTCTTTGCACTGTATTTGGGGCCAAAAATGAACAAACCAAAAGAAAAGTTCTCCCCAAAACCTTGGATCCACCTTTTTAAAAGCTCAAACAGTGCCGACAGGCGAGGACACTGAAAAAAATAAATGTACTAAGGTCTCAGCTTGAGAACAGAAAAGACATTCCTCCCCCAGCTCTGGATCCAGGTGCACTCAGTATCTGTTTGTAGCTATTGCCAGGTGTACAACCCTCCACTGGATGTCTGCTGTTTGCTTTTCAACGGTCAGCTTGTACAAGGACTGCCTTTCGGGGAAGTGTCTGGACCAAAAAAATCAGTCCACCTCGAATCCTTCAACCCTGCCTAAGAGTGCAGGTTCAGAACCTTTACACAGATTTGATAGACTGCTTTTTCCCCAATAGCCTGAAACTTGTCCAGGTGGGGGTTTGTGAACGATAGCGGCTGACCTCCTTCTTCCTGCCACTCCCCAACAGCTTGGGTGATAGACAGAGAGGGGAAACTGTACTCACAGCCTTCACTCCACTGGTCATACAGAGTACCATCTTCTGCGAATGCTCTCAGGGTTTATGGCAGGGCAGCATAATCTTCCTTCACCACTCTGTTAATCAGCCTGGTAGAGTTGATGTTGCTCTTCCGTCCCAGGACGTCCACAGATGTTGCCATCATTTTCATCAGATGTCTCAGTTTGGTGCAGCCCACCTGTCTGAGACTTGTTCTTAGGCTGGCAGACTGGAATGTTTGGGTCTTTTCAAACAACCACCTGCCCGGAGTCTCATTTGCATCATGTGCAATCTTAAAAATCTGCCATGCCTGCAGTACAGAGCTGTATAAAGATGTTAGTCCAGTGAGGTCTACAGTTTCTGGTTGTAGGAGGAAAAGCTATTATTATTATTATAGCCCAATCGCCCAGCTCTCCTCAGCTGCAGACGAGCTGTATCGAACCAGCTTGGGCCACCGTTTTACAGTAGTCTTTGTGCAGTCCTAAGTCTAAATGAGGCAATTTTGGACTGGATGTTGATCAGCCCCCACCCACCTTCAGGCACAGGCAGGTAGAGCGCTGCTGCCCGGACCCAGTGGTGGCCAGACCAGAAGAAGTCCAGGATGGCTGTCTGAATGTCCTCTATTAAGCCTCTTGGTGGCGTAATAGCAATGAGTCTGTGCCAGAGAGTCGAGGTGACCCGGTTATTGGCAACCAGAACCCTTCCCCTATATGACAACTGGGGTAGCAACCATTTTTATTTAGACAACCAAGCGCACGCTTTCTCCTAAGCTCCCTCCCTGTTCTTTCTTTGAAAGCCCTCACTGCCCAAAAATACTCCCAACACTTTCAGCCCCTCCTTCCCCCACTCAAGTCCTCCTCCAGGCAGACTAGGCACTGCCTGATACCTCCACTGTCCCACCAACAAAGCTTTGCTTTTAACCCAGTTCTCCCATGCAGATGAAGCCTTTTCATGAAGAGTCAGGGTATCCTGCAAACACTGAACATCCCCCTGACTGGAGAGAAAAACATAAACATCGTCTGCATAAGCAGAAACAGCAGGAAGACGATCAAAGTCAGAGGACCCAGGCAGTGAGATGCCACTGAGCAAACCTGTAAACCTGCACAGCAAGAGCTCAATCGTTAAGCTGTATAGCTGATTTGCGATAGGACAACCCTGTCTTATCCTTCGCTGTATGGGGATTGGCCGACTCAGCCCTGTCCCCATCTTCACCATACATTGATTATAGACGATTATACAATACAACAAGCCAAGCCAGAAAACCATCACCAATACCAAAAGCCCTAAGTGCAGAACACAAATAAGAGTGATCAACCCTATCAAAAGCTTTCTCCTGGTCCTAAGAGACAATACCACAATTAACATTATAGTATTTACACACATCAATAACATCTCGTATAAGAAAAATGCTGTCCATGATTGTATTAGGTACACAATAAGTTTGGTCTGTGTGTACAATTATTTCCAGGATGTCCTTGAATCTGTTTGATAAGGTTCTGTAAAGCACCTTATAGACTGTACAGAAGAGGGCAACTGGCCTCCAGTTCTTAAGTAAGGCCAGGTCTGCCTTTCTCGGGTAGCAGGGAAAGCACTTTTATACTGCTTATAACAGTCACTGGAGAGACCATCAATCCCTGGTAACGGCAACCGTCAACTCCTCCAGAGTCAGCTCACAGTCCAGAGCAGTTTTCTCATTTGGGCTTAATTGAAGAAGCCCTTCCAGGAGCTCCTCACGGCACTCCATGCTGCATCGCTCTGCACCATGTTATCTCTGACCCTCACCCATGTGTATTGTCTGGACTTTGGGGGTTTGACTTTCCATGTGTCGAGCAGATCCAGTTGTGTTATGATGCTGTTTAGGCTCTGAGATGACTGTGGGTGGGGTTCCTCACTTTTCCTGTCCACAGTAAAGTCTACAGTACAATTGAAATCCCCACCAATGATGAATTGATCCTCATGGGGATTCCTTAGCTCATTTGTTAGCTTGGTGAAAAAACTTACTCTTTCTGCTCCTTGATTTGGGGCATGTATGTTAATAAACAGAACACAAGAGTTCTCTTTTTCTGCCCTGACAATCAGCAGCCTACCCTTCTTTGCTTCAGCAGAAGATAGAACAGTTGCATTTGCAGTTGCTCTAAACAGAACAGCTACCCCTGCACTTAAGTTAGTGCCATGGCTAAGGGCATATGAACCCCCCCACCATAAACCTAATTTGGTGGATTAGTATGTGTCTCTTGTAAAAACAACACATCAATCTTTTTCTGAGAAGAGACTTCAGAAATTAAAGCCTTTTTGTGCCTTTATCCCCCAACATTAATGTTCATGGACCCTATTTTTAGGCTCTACATAGAGAGGTCAGAGAAGAGAAACAGACAAGAAACAAGCAGGGAACAGTAAAGAGAGGAAAACACCTTGTGATACATGATCATGTTAGCGACTTTCTAGTCTTTTTAGCAGTTTTACTTTTTGCTTATTTTGTCAGAGTTGTGATATGCTTTTTGAGTTGGAAGCGTTTCTTTTCATCCAAAAGGTCAAAACCGACCAGTTTTTTCAATACGCCACAGATCTGATGAATTTGTCTCTGAAGTAATCATTCACTCTAAAAGACTTTCCAAATGTTTCATCCAGGAATTGAGTTATTTCCTCTAAAGAGTAGAAGTTTGTGTTCCTGTTAGGAGTTTCACCAATGGATACTGTACCTGAACCAGAATCATACTCCATTTCTTCTCCTTCACATGATACCTGGCTATTGAGCACACCTTGTCCTTCATTGGTGATCCCACTGTGATCTATGATTGCAGAACTTGTGGAAGCTGCTTCCTCAACCTTTTCTGCTGCGTTTGTATCTCTGCGCCTGCAGGCTGAGATCTGCTCAGGTTCTCTGCAGTCACGGAAGACTGTTGCTTCTCAGCTGACACCGTTCCTCCCTATCTAAATTATTATTCTTGGTGTGTGAATCAATGGCGCCCACTGCCACTTCCGCAGCACCGTGATTCACCACTGCACTACTGGCCGCGAGCCCACCTGCCGCCTCAGCACGAGTGGAGCCGCCCGTAGCATCCACCTGCTGTTTATGCAGACATGCAAATCGTGTTTGACCGACATCTCCACACTCAAAACATTTCAATTGTCGTGAGCTGGCATAAACCATACAGTAGCCATCAAAGTGCTTTACTCTGAAAGACACCTCCAGTGTTTGTGTAGGCGAGCCCAAGAACATGAATGCCTGCCGCCTCAGAGACTGAACATGCTTCATTTTGGGATCCTTACATCCCAAATTCACTGTTTTAAATCCGCTGGCAAATTTACCGAACCTACAGAGCTCCTTCTCTAACAACTCGTTAGGTACAAACTGCGGAACACCGGATATGGTAAGCCACGTGGAGGGAACAGACAGCAGGGAGACCTGCACAAAAGTCTCCCTGATAAACATGCCACTCTCAATCAGATGATGAACATGAGGCTCATCTTTCAAAAAAAAAAAACAACCACTGCTCTGTTCATTCTTGATGTAAAAGATAATTTATCGTGTCCTACCTTTTCACCGACGGCCAACAGAACCTCCTCCACGGTTATGTTACTGTCCGAAGGACTATCCTTACTCCCTGCCGGATAGACAGAGGTGGCATCTCGGAGGACGCCATCCCTCTCAAACCACCTGACAAAACAACCGATCACTCGGCAGACACTCAATGAAACTATTAAGAAAAAGCTTATCTGATCATGCACTAAGACAGATGACGAGTACAGTGGAAAATCCAGAAAGAGGGACAGAAAAAGATTCAAAACTCCGCGCCACTCGCATGTCCACAACCCTCCCTCAGGCTCACACCACAAACAGGAAATGGGAGGGGAGGAGAGGAGAGGAGAGGAGAGGAGAGGAGAGGAGAGGAGACAGTCTCACAGGAAGTGCATCTGAATTACATTTTGATTTACAGTTTTAATTATAGGCTCATTTGAGTAACTGGGAGAGGGGCTTGTGGTGACGGATTCCGAACTCCAATCAAAACCCTTGATTCTCTGTTGGGCTCTCGCTGATGAAGAGAACAAGTCAGGAACAACCAGAAGATGACTGGCCACTGTGCTGGCGTGTGTTTGTCCGTTAGCTGTATGTGCATTGGTGTTCTGAAACTATAATCACAGCCACCTTTATAGTGTTGATTCAAGCAACCCCTCTGCCACAAACAAAGCAGTGCATGCTTCACACAAGCATGTGTGTGCACACACACAGGACAGCAGCTTTGAATATTTTATCTTATATGTGCTGCTTCCCACACCAAAGGGAGCTGGAGCAACTTACCTCTGACACAAACACAATTTGCAGAGTCACCACACCCACACATGAACACACCAAGGAGACAGAGAGAGAGAGAGAGTTCCAAATTATACAAATAAGATCTCATGAGAGATGAAATTGGATCACATATGATTGTGATTGTCTCACTTTCAAACCAAAGAGAGCCAGCTCTGTTTTTAAAATTTTCCCAGATTAAAACTATGCAGATATTGAGGTAGATGTAATGTATGTAGAGAAACACCTCAAGGCTTCGTCAACAAAAACATGGAGCTATCCGTGGTGCTGAAATGTACCAACTTGTACACTCCAGTGAGACACAGAGATACAATGATAATGCGACACACTGAGACTGAGTAATGCTAACATTTTCAGATGGTGATAATCAACAACATCAAAATCATGATTATGATATAGTAGAATATAATCTCTTACATGGTAAAACAAAACTGTTGTTGATTTTTAGCGCCATTTTTTTTTTTTTTTGATATGTTCAAGGTGTACTGGAATTGTTGAATGTCAGGCATTTTTGATATTTGAAAATAACGTGTTACAGCTATATCTGAAGCAGACATCAGGACAATCCAGCTGCACTCATTTTACAGCAGAGACTAACCAAAATATTCCCTGGCTCTGTGAAATACATTATAGAGACAAAGAGGCTTTTAGATTACTGTATGCTAACATTATACTGTAGTTAATTTACACCTTACGCTACATAAAACATCTACATTGCACCCCTCCACAATAAGATTAGTAGCATTTTCTTCACAGTTTCACTCCAACTTTAACTCTTTCACAAAGAAGAATGCAGCAGGACATAAAGCGTAGGAAAACTAAGGATCGAGGACTACAGTGATCACGTTTCGCACACATCTTTGTGTCAACCTCATGTTTTCATCCAACTCTTTTCTCTCGCCTCAACCTTTCTGTCTCTCATTCTTTTCTTTCAGCTCCTTCTCTTTCTGTTTCACCACAAGAACTCAGTAGCAACACAAAACAACACAAACCCTCTGAATTATTAAAGCAGACATGCACCGCTCTCTCTCTCACACACACACACACACACACACACACACACACACACACACACACACACACACACACACTTGAATGCTTGCCCTAAGGTGATAAAAGCAGATAATGACCATTTCAGTCTCAAATGGATCACACAAATCAGACGAAAGACGGACAGGCTGGAGTTAAAGGTGAAAAGACAGTTGAAATGGAAAAGAAAGACAGTGTGGGAGATGAACAGAAGAGGAAAGATTTAAATGGAAGAGAATAGAGTAGAGAAGCAATGAAAGAGAAAGAGGACTGGAGACTGAAAAGGGAGTTTAAAGTTACAGACAAATATGACAAACAAAGACAGCTGATATGTATTTCACTGAGAGACAGACAAGGTTAGACAGGCTACTTTAAAATTTGATCTGAGGAAGATTAATAATGACCTGCTTGAGTAAAATGTTAATGTGCCACATCCTGTATTACAAAAAGGAAAAAATGTACTTTTATGTTGTTAAAATGCCCATTTTCAGTCAGCATTCCAACCTATTGCTACTATAATAAAAATTAATCAGACCTTGGAACTAATATTTACACAACTGGGAATAAAGACAAAATTATAATAGTGAAGAGTACAATAGGAGCATAATGGCATAATTTATTTCAATCTTAATTATGAATGGAACAACACAAGTAAGTGAAAATAGGTTCAATTATATCATTTGTAAAATTTTCAAAATAAACAATTATTATTCATCAGTGTAAATTACAGAATTCACTTTTACGAGTTCTTTTTGATTCGTTTACTATAGTATTTTAAAATAATGCCTCTTAGTGTCCAACTGCTATATTCCATTTGAGAGAAGCTCTAAGTTGATAAAAATGTTGCTGCTATCTACATCGCCCTCAATTATCCCCATACCCTCACACCATGAGGATGACTGCAGACACCACTCAGGAGTGAAAAAAGATAATTCCCCCAAAAAGATGCATGAACTGATCATCATCAAAGAATGCAGTAAGAGACAGAGTTATTTGTGGTAAAGAAGCAAATACAACAGTGCCAGGAAAACAATGTGAACAGTTCATTTAGTTAATTATTAGCATTGGAAAGAGCTGTTTGAATTTTCTGTCAAACATTTTTATATATCATATTAACATAATTTATAAAGTAAAAGGTCTAATTATAGGTGATTACAATGTTAGTGAATGATAATTTAATTTAGTATTATTGTTATTAAGGAAAGCAGGATACGTTTCTATAAAAAAGAAAAAAAAATATATATATATATATACTTATTTTTATTTTATTGACTTGTGTCAGACAAAGAATGTAGATGAGTTAACACACACATTCTCGGTCCATTGTCTCCAACTATATGAAAAAAAGAAATGGCTGACAATAGCTAAATGGTTTACACATGCACATTCTGTATGTATGGACATGGTCATCAGTCCTGTAAATGAAGAACGAGGCAATACTTGTCTCTAATCATAATGCTCAGCACTCGATTCACAAGCTATAAAACATAGATCAGAACAAGACAAAGTCGACACTGGCATATGGAGAGGAACAGGGAAAACATAAAAACAGACACAACTCAGAAACACACGCTTACATATTCTACTGACTTTTTATCGTGCACATGCAGCCACACATGGTTGAGCTTTCATGCAAGAATGTAAAACCACATGCACTGGTGGGCACCAACAGCATATAACGACAGTGTCAAAACTTATTTTTGATCACATCAACTTACACACTCGTCCTGCTCTGCTCACTGCTGCAGTGAGGCCAGAGAAGAGCTTTTGGTCACGCACAGCACTTTGAGTAGGTGTTTGATTACACTACTGAAGTCATCAAAATATAAATTCACATCAGGGATCCTATAAACTACAGTCACAGAAGATATTACTGGCTGCCTGTCCTTATTAGTGTAACATAGATTTTTTTATGATAACTTACAGGCATCACCATGAAATGAAATACAGTATGAGAGAAATGCAGTCAGGACAGCTGTACATAATCAGTATTGCAGTACTGCATGCAGGGTAACAATGATTAATGTTTCAGGGAATCGAGCTCTATTACCTTTTTCTCGTATTGTGTTTATTATTCATCAGTGTAAAATACAGAAATGAACAGAAAATGTGATAAAATGGCATCATGAAAAAGTCAGTTGTGGGTTTTCATGAGGTAATTTACCTTGAGTAATTATTTGGCAGAAGTAGCACTGGACATGGTAGCCTTTCAGAGAAGCTACTCTGAAATTGTAGCCTGCAAAGCTAAAAACTATTAATGTTTAAACCATTAAGCCATACTACAAGTTAACACAAGTCCATTATCTACAATGATGCTACTTCATCCA
This sequence comes from Xiphias gladius, assembly GCF_016859285.1. NCBI lineage: Eukaryota > Metazoa > Chordata > Actinopteri > Istiophoriformes > Xiphiidae > Xiphias > Xiphias gladius. Next base: position 16,230,703 of record NC_053422.1, read on the forward strand.
GTGAGAAATTGGTCAATTTATTACAAAAGAATTAAATGTGTAAGCACTGTACATTGAATTGAAAATTTCTGAATTTGGCAAGTGCACATTGCATCTTCTGCTTTAACTCGTCAGCTGAACTCTACATTTTTGATGGTAACATGGTGGCAGATTTAACCTGATTCTAACTTTTTCCAAGAAAAGGAAAAATCATCCAAGTTATGACACTTTTATTTGTTGCTGTGACTCTTTGCTGTTTGTTTGTCTGTGTGTCTGTCAAAGGTGTTTGTCTTTTCAAAGTCTTATTGATTAAATTAATGCTAGGGTCTGGACTGTCAGGCATGTAAATAGCTGAAAGAGAAGCGGTGACAAACAGGAAGACAGACAGAAATATTGAAAGACTCGAGGGGTGTTTTTAGGTCGTGGCCTCCCATGACCTCACCCCTTCACTCTGTACTCCTCTCTCTGTACAACCAAGTGTGCACACAAGAAATGAACGTAGAAAGTAAAAAGAGGAGGAAAAAGTGAGCAGGGCTGCTGTATATGACTATACATACATCACATCATCAGCAGTTAATGGAGCAAGAAACTAGAGATTGCAGAGCCAAGAGATCGAGCACTAGAGATAGACGGAAAGAGAGGAAAGGGGGAAGAGGAGGTGGAATGGTACAGACAATGCAAGAGAGGAGGAAGAGTAAGAAGAAAGGAAGGCAGAGATAAGAGAGAATGACAGATGTTACTCTAACCTTTGACTTGATACACTTTAGTATTGGCAAAGAGGTGTGAACACTCAGTGAGTGAGGGGGCAATAGAGAAAGCCTTATCATTTGATTGGTTGGCTACGGAGCCCAGTGGGAGGAGCTGGATGTGCTTCATAAGCAACAAGACAAAAATATGGGAGTCACCTTCACCATGCATGACTCACAACCAGGGAAAAGACAGAACTTTGGCAACAGCAACAACACTGTTGATACCTTTATACAGTGAAAAACTAATAATTATTATTGAAGCTAAATATTCTTATATAGACCCACAACTAATGATTATTTTCATTATCAATTAATCTGAATATTTTCTTGATTAATCATTTAGTTTATAAAACGGAAAAAAAAAATACTGACAAAATTCAAAATTTCAAAAGGCCAAAAGCCCAAAGATATTCCATTTACTGTCGCATAAATGACAAAAAAAAAGCACAAACTCCTTTCATCTGAGAGGCTGAAACCAGAGAATATTTGGCATTTTTGCTTGAAAAATAACTGCAGTCATTATTTGATTATCTATATTGTTGCTGATATATTTTCTGTTGATCGATTAATTGATTTATGGACTAATTGTTGCAGCTCTAGTCTTAAATGATGACATCATTGGATTATTTTGAGCAATAGTTTTGATTATTGTCTTTCCCCTTTACACTGTTGGAGACTGTCCCTCTAGTACTTACAGATTAGTGATGCATCTCCTCTTGTTTCCTCACGTTTCCTCCTCTGACTGTTCACCCTCCCAGTGATGCCTATGGGAATTAGATTATCTCTGCAGCAGGCCTCTTCCCCCTGTTGTTCACCATCAAATGCTCTCATTTTATCCTTTATGTTACAGCTTGAGAGCAAAAACGTTAATTCCTCATCTCTCTCTTCTGTAGGTTAGCTAGCACAATAATAGAAAGCTATATTTGAAAAAGACACACCCACAAGGTGAGTTACTGCACATTAATGTATCCCTGTTGTGCATCTTCTTTGTGGTAATTAATATACTCCTAGTTTGTTATTCTTAGTGTAACCCTGGGTGCCACTGATGTAAAGCACAAAATGACTGGGCTGCTGCCAATATAAAATAAGGCCGTTAAGTCCTTAAGCTTTTAAGTGTGAAACCACTTAAGGGAAATGTTATCCTCAAGAAATTTCAAAATCTGCTTCTGCATATAATCACTGAAAATGTAGGACTGGGTGTAAAAATATGCAAAATGCACACAGGGCTACACACACACACACACACACACACACACACACACACGCACAAGAGAAAGAAGTTATAGCAAATGGCAGGCCCTGAGAGACTGTCAGAGCTTGGCGAAGAAATGACTGCTGATAAAAGATGACAATATCTAATCCTCATCGAGGGACTCAGCTGAGACAGGCTCTCTCTCTTCTTTGTACATACAGAGAGTAGACAAAAAGAGCTTCAGAGCTGGTGGGTGCCACACAAGATGGCAACGAGGCATATGATGCTTCGAAAGAGAACATTATTACACAAAGACAGAGTTGCAGATGCAGAAATATTTCTTACAAGTGAAGGCACCCGCTTTCCTTGACAGCACTTAGGCAGTAAACAGTAGAACTCCTTGTCAGCACTTCACAGAAAAGGAGGGAACGAGTGAGACTAGGAGAGATGGCAGAAAAGGAGGGGGAAATCGAGAGGTAAAAAGCCTTTGAGGAGAAACAGACAATGAGCTTAGAGACAGACGGCAACTTTTCCACCTCTTTAAAATCAAAGTAGGAGTGTTCGATTGTCAACAGTAGGGTTTCTGTCACCATTTCCATACAGAGACTCTGACAGGAGATACTAAAGAAATGGAGAGGGAAGAATGCTAACCTCAACTAGCAGCTCCAACTGGATGATCCTACATGTAAGGCATTTCCAGGCCAGACGGGATATATAATCTCTTCAACATGTGCAGGGCAACTACGACTACTACTACTATCCACCTCAAGTGGTTACTACCCTCCTTCTCAATGTCTGAATTCCTCACCCTCTCTCTGAAGGTGAGCACAGACACCCTGCAAAGGAAACTCCTTGCAGCCGCTTGCATCTCCAATCTCATTCTTTTGGTCACTACCTAAAGCTCATGACCAGGGGTTGAAATGTATTTTAACTGGTGACCTCTCAGCTCAGCTGGGCAACTTTCTCACAACTGATCAGCAGCACCCTCCACTCCATGGCTGTGCCTAGAGAATCTGTCAATGAAGGTCACACACAGAAACAGAGACAAGGCACATCTCTGGTAGAGCTCAACGCTCACCATTAATGCTTTAGATTGACTGTGGATCCGGACACAAATCTCCCTCTGATTACTCAAGGATTGGATGGCCCAATGTGATGTAAGATGTAAGAAATCCAAGTATTTATTTCATGCTTGTTTTGTAGTTCCAGTGGAATGTTGATGATATTCTACAAACTGGATAACATTTATTTATTTAACAGATTAAAAAGTATCTGCTGCAGCAAACTTCATGCAAATGAACTCATTACTTACAAATGTTGTATTGCCATTTTTCAACCGTTGTAATTAAACTAATGGTAACTTTTATACTAATGATGGTTCGGTTCAAGGAGTGAGACAGACAGACACAATGAGTGAGTGAGAAAGCTCAGTTAAACGTACACTTTGATCTGCTCTTTTACCTTGGAAATATCAGAAGCATGTTAAATAGCCAATCCGACCGGAGACCTAAAGCAAAAGCTTTAAGAAGTCTCTACTGCACAATCTTCTGGAAGTTGTGGCAATAGTGTGACCAAAAGGTCCTCCCAATTCCAAGAGTAGCAGGAAGATTCCAGGTGAGATCCAGGTGAAAAAGAACTGCTCTCTCCTCCCCCATTTCAACCACTATAGTGCTCCTCAGTAATGCCCCTAATGCTCACCTGCTTCAGTGGAGCTTCTAAATTGCCAATAGCTCACACTGTGGTTGTACTGAGCTGCTTCCACGTGTGAATGTGCGTAACTGTGTGATCAGGGCATTCCTCTCTCCGCTCTCAGCAAAACTACTCCTAAATGAAAAAAGGGTTGAAAGATGTAACTACTGAAAGGAACAGAAAAGGCTTATTAACATACAGATCATGAGAAAATGATGGCACAGAACAGAAAGAGATCCTGAACAACAGTGAAATGTAAAAGAGACGACTTGCATACGCAGTACTGAAATAATGTAAGAAGAGAGACTGTATTTGAAGATATAAGCCACTTAATCGCATAACTCATGATCTTAGTTGCAAGAGTTTGGGACCGTAATTATGTGCATCACTAAAAAAAGATCATGTTACTATAGGTGATGCAGAGTAGAAGTGCTGCTTTGTCTGGTTTTAAATATTGCTGACATGCCACCACACCAGATTTGGCACCAGGAAATAAGTGTTCTATCCCTTCCTGGTGTGTCCACAGGGAACTATAGCCATCAATGTATCACTGCTTCCTTGCTGCGTTCGCATGACACATCTTTTCTCTGTGCATTTCATTTACCTGTCTTTGCTACAGGTAGCTGAAAATGTCTAGACGGCATGAGGGAGTAGCCTCTCAACACCCTCTAGCAAACACCATGCATGCTTGTTGTCCTCTTACAAGGAAAGCTTGTAGACGTACTGCTGAGGTAAGCTACTTGTCCACAGTATATAGAAAAAACATTAGTGCCACAGGAGATGATGATGCATTTGAATTTCCCAAATATGAATCTGTAATGGTCATAACTGAACTGTTTGGTTTATCGTTTTAGCTCTACAAGGAATAAGATGTATTGGGTACATCATATAATTTTAATAGATAAAACTAAAATTGAAATCTGTTTTAAAAATTTAGCTTGCTGAGCTAGAAGCTGGTGGCTAAGTAGCACCTATTGATGGGAGCTAAATGTTAAATACATGTGTATGATGGCTCTTTACTGTTCAGCTGGCTCAGCACTCCAAATATTTATTACTGCCTGTCCTAGTAATCTCACGAGTGCTCATGGTATGATGGATCAAGGAGACTCCAGAGGTCGTGCAAGCAGCTCATTTGCAACCCATAGCTACATTTTATTGTTAAGCACCATGTAGCTGTCATGTGAGACAGCATCAATCTCTCCAGCAAATGCCCCAAAACGACATGTTTACGTTCAAGTAACAAAGCCCTCTAGCAGCCGTACTAATTATGAATGGAGCAGAGGAGGAAGTCAGGTTGCGCTGTTATAGAGCGACAAGGTCTATGTAAGGAGGAGGTTGGGATGGATGGATAGGTCGACAAAAGATTGGACTTTAACACGGGGGACTGCTGTTCGTTTCCCATTTCCAATTTAAAGTCAAAGTTCTTTTAACCATAATCTTAACCACATCTTTATTATTGTAATATACCCTCCCTAAACCATACCTGTCACTTCACCTTACATGCCTTAATTTCCTCTGCTTTTAAGGAGGCACTCCAACCTATCGACTGCAGAAAAGCAGCTGGGGAGAATAAACTTGACCCTTTTTTTTTTTAAAGCTCTGTGACCCATTTATTACTGAACAAATTACATATCTATTTACTCTCTCCATTTCTACTTGAGATATCCCTCAGCTCTGGAAATCAGCATTTGTACTACCACTGCATGAGGATGGTGATAAAAATGATCAACAACTATCGGCCAATTTCCAAACTGTCCTGTCTTGCTAAAGTCCTGGAGTCAACGGTTAATAGTCAGCTCAATTCAATCCCCTCGAGAAATTCTGTGTTAAGTCCACACCTACCTGGTTTCAGAGCTAAACATAGTACTGTCACTGCTATTATTTACAAATAATATTGTATCTGCTGTTGACAAAAGGGAAATATTGTGCTGCCCTCTTTGTTGATTTAACAAAAGCATTTCATACTGGTGATCATGCTACACTCCTACAGAGGCTATGGGAAATTGTTTTTGATTCTAAGTCCTGTAAATGGTTCCAGAACTACTTGTCTCATAGACAGCAATGTGTGATCTTGGGAAATGATAATTCTGTATTGTTAACCCGTCAAAGGGGGTTCCACAAGGCTCAATACTCCTGTCCCTTCATGTCCAGTCTTGCTCAAAATTTATATTAACAGTATTACATCCTCTAAAACAAATTGTAATTGTTAATACTGCACACTCAGCTACTGAAATCTTACAACAAGCTTTTGACATGTTGCAAGATGCACTTTTTAATTTGAAATTAGTCCTGAAGGCAAACAAGACTAATTATATGTTATTCTTTAGAGCCATAGATATAGTGCAAAATGGTTTGCATTTTACCACTTTAAATGGACGTGGCATTGAGAGGGTCTCAAAGTATAAATATATTGCTAGCTGGTTGGATCAAAAATCTTACGTTTAAATTTCATATCGATGTGACACACTTGTCAGAAAGCTACGACAAAAAAATAATTATTTGTACAGAAACAGAGCTAATTTTTCTATGCTCAGCAGGAAGCACATAATTGAGGCCTTCCTCTTGTCTGTCTTGGATTATGGTGATGTTATCTATAGACATGCCTCGGTCTACACTCTTAATACACCTAGATTCAGATTATCTCTCTGCCCTAAGATTCATTACTGGTAAAAGTTATTCTACTCAGCATTGCATCTTGTATGAAAAGGTTGGGTGGGCATCTCAACTGTAAGACATAATAAGAATAGGTTTCGATTTATAAAGCCATAAATGGCAACATACCATCATACATCACTTACCTATTAAACTAGTCCCAGAATCATTGTTTGACCCGTTAAATGCTAATGCTCAAAATCCTAGATGTAAACTCTAACTTTGGGAAAACGACTTTTAGTTTATATGTTGCACACATTTGAATCTCTTAACACACTTTAAAAATAAACACAATTGTACCAATTGCATCGGTCAATTTAAAACAGTGAATTTTGAATGTTACTGCTTTTACCTGTGTTCTGCTGTTGTTTGTTTGTTTGTTTTCTATTATTTTTGTGTGTATTTATTCTGTTTTAAGTGTATTTTCAACATCATTGAAAATGAGAGCATGCCCTCAATGATTCTTTGAGATTCAAATAAAGGTTGAATGAATGAATGAATGAATTACTGTAACCATGATGAAAAACATCATTTAACCTTAATAAAGTACTTATTTTAACCCAAACCATTGGTCTTCCCTAAACCTAACAGAGTTGTTTTTGTGCCTACACCTAACTTAACTTTATTATAGCATTGGGGTTTACTCCAGGAGACGTTCCTATGGGTCAAATCAGAGAGAAGGGACAAAAAAAATCTATGGTCATTTAGGTTGGAGGACTTGTTGGGAACAGGGCATTAATCAATATAGTCTCTGATACTTAAAATCAATAATTTATGTCCTTTGGTGGGAACTTTAATACAAAACACAAAACAGTAGCATGGCTGGTTATATTCTTGGTATGACTGGATCACTATGTGTCATTCCACTGCAGTATGTATCGTTTGTTTTCTGGTATGAGTGAGATGAATGTGGTTGTGTCTGTCTGAGTGGGTACTGGATTTGATCAGCCCTCTAGAGAGACACAGCCTTAACCTGTGTTTCCTCCTGTGACTTTCCCACAGACTATGAGCATTAACGTTAGCCGAGTTACCACTGATCAATACTAGAAGCACACTGAAACTCAAATTGATGTGAATCTTTGATATTTCTTGACTTCCCCCATCACTTTGTTAGCAGGCCATCCCAGCCAACTGCTTGTAGACATGGATTTTCTTTGAAAGGCGCCTTCTTGACCGCTGCTAGAGGCTCATTTGGCCAGTGCCCTTTACTGAATGCAGCTGTGGTGCATATTTAAATGTAGATCAATGCAGAGACAACGATGTGCATGTACATACATGACCACGCAAAGACACATGGTGGCTCATATTTCCCACACTATACCCGAGTTAAATGATTAATCCTATTTATCATTAAGTGATATTTGTACAGTTTGATTTGAAAGTGATTAACAGCAATATAAACTGCTAACATTTGAAAGTAAGTGCCTAATATATAGCATAGTTTGTGGATGTGTTTATACTGTACTGCATGTGATAATTTTGATATATGTTATTCCTGGAAAAGAAAGTAGAATATGAAATAAAATGGCAAAGTAAATATAAGTCTTACTAATAAGTCCTACCTGAAAAAATATATTTGGAGAGATCTCAAATTAGCATAATCACTAGTCAAAATGCAAATTAATGTTTTCATCAGTGATATATAAATTAAAGATATATGTAATGTGAATCGGATCAAGCTAAAATTGCAGGTTACTGAGCAGCATTTGCACTGATGCTGGTATATCTGTGAAAAGTCAAAACATGTTGAAAATTCTCATTCAGTCATGCCTTTGATGGACTTGACTCTCACCTTTCTCCTCGCTGTAAGTAGAGGTAGTCTTTTTCCCACAAGGCAAAAAAAAAAAATCAGGGCTATTTTTAATTGTCCTTTTCTAGCGCAGAGGTCTTTACAGGAACCCAGGAACCCTTTGATGAGTTCAGGACTTCTATATATCTAGTCTTACAGTGATTCCTGGCCCATAGTTCCTGCCCCCTAAAGTCCCTGCTCCCTTGATGCTTACTTGATATATTTAAGTAGGAGCTTCAATAAGATACCCAGGGATAAATATTTAAAACACTGTTTTTAAAAACAAAACACGTGAGTTAGTTGCCCTAATCTTAATTTAAAATTGCATTTGCTACAACCTTTGGATAACTGTATACACAAAGGCCATGCTCTGTTATGATTGTACTCCACTGACAACAGTCAACTATTCTAGATGACAAAAAAAGCCAGTCTGTTTGACTCGATTCCCTACCTGTTAATAAAATCCTCAGTGCACCAAGGCACTTTGGAAAATGTAGTCCTTCTTTTGTGTACAAGGTCAACTCTGTCACAGAGAGAGGCACTCAGGGCGAGGTATCAGATGCCCAGGTCACACCAACCAGCTCACCTGAATGACGAGCAGCAGCAGCTCAGTTCTGAGGTACCTTCTGATTGCAGAGCTCCTCATCCTGTCACGACAGGTCCATCACCATAAAGAGAAACCTCTTTTCAGCTACTTGTGTATGTGGTCTCATTTTTTTGGTAACCACTCACTTTAATCCTTCTTTATTCCCTCAGGATCACCCCCTGCTGCCCTCCTACCCAGTTCCCATGGTTAACAGAAAGACAAAGAGAGGAAAAGCTAGCTGGAGCTCACAGCAGAGACTACTGATTGCATTTAACTGCTTCTCCACTTCAGTGTCCTTCAAAGTGTTTGACACAATAGTGCAGCAATGATAGGTGTGTGTGGTTGTGAGTGTGTTAGCATGACTGAGTGCACTGATCAATAAAGAGATGTCTAACAGTGACACATTTCAGATGTATTATTTCCTCATTTTGTAGATATAAAGTGGTCAACTAATTAAAATTTTAACACTCAATGGCACAAAAAGACTAATATATTTGTAAGGGTGTATAGCTGTCCCTCAGTCGATTAGATATCCATCTAGATACATGATTTACGGTCCTATATAATAAAGATATATTTGAGTTTCAATGAGATTTAATACAAAGTTGTGTCTTCAGTGATTGCTCCTACTGCTGCTGCTTAATGAGAAGAAGTAACCTGTTGCTGACCTTGGTGGAGTTGAGGGAAGGGTGGATTATTAGATGGACAAACAGACTTGTAGTAAAAAAAGCAACTATTCAATCCTTAATCATCTGCTCTGACTTTGACCAGACACTGAATTTCATGCTCCATTAATGCTAGTTTGCAATGGCTTCTGTAGGTTATCTGAATTAACTCTCAATAATTAACTGTATATAGAACAAAAGCACCTTCCACAGCAGTAATTTCTGTAATTATTATGGCATCTATGTTTATATGGACTTAAGTGTTGACTAAGTGTTGGTAATAGAAGGAATATGGAGTTTCCTCATTTTCATGCATTTGGACATAAATTAGCTTTTCTCAAATTTCAAAAAGCTAAAACTTGAAAAAAGAAAGGCTTCACAGTCACAGAAATTGTGTGTGTGTGTGTGTGTGTGTGTGTGTGTGTGTGTGTGTGTGTGTGTGTGTGTGTGTGTGTGTGTGTGTGTGTGTGTGTGTGTGTTTCTGTGCTGGCAGGGCCTTTGTGACTACTACACTCTCAGGCTGGGAATGTGGCAGCTGTGATCTGTAACTGTACCTCTCTTTTTCTCTGAGGCTCAGTCTCAGTTTCATTTCATCAGTTTGATATTTACTTGGCCAGTCACCAAAAAGCATAGGCATTGATATAGCCCCGTAAAGCTAATGTGGAGTTCAAATGTGATGATTGTACCTAAAATTACATACCTTGGTGCTTACCCCAAAGCTGCATCTGGTGAATTCCCTGTTTAGCTTTACTGTAGTTGCGCCACAAACAAATGTACTGCACAGCTAATTCCAGTCATTTTTCCCCAAACACTGTAGCTGAGGAAATTATTGCAAAGCAATCCCCATTCACACAGTTTGAATTGACACAAAGACTGTCCAAACAGGAGGGATATATAAATCTGTTCTGCTCCATTCTGTTCCATTGTGCTTTCCTCTTTGCTGCTCAGCTCTGTGTCTGACCAGTCATCCTGGGATTTATCCCTGGGTGGCATTCTCCTTTGTAGCATCTGTGTAACAGACATACAAAAACCCACACAATGAGAAACACAGACAGAAGTGAGAAGCTGACTGTGATTGATATTGTTTGCATAACAAACTTTCGTGTTCTCCCTTCACATCTCATTACATTGTTGCCTGTGATGCTTGTCACAACGAGAGAATGGCTGTCACCCTTATACAATGAGTGGTGTTATGACAGGAGAGGGGAAGAAAAAAATACTCCTCCTAAGGCTTTCCAAGTGGATGAGACAAAGTCATCGACATGGATCGCGAATAAAAGATCTGCTGTGCTGCTTTGCAATCACTTTGGTTTTTGTAGCAGTAGAAAAGGAAATCACAAAACTTGGGGTGAAGTTAATGTAGTCGTGGGTACAGGTTGAGGAGATGGTGAACAACCCCCTTGAAATGTCAAATCAAAGGAAGTGTGCATCATTTAACTGACAGACTGTCTGTCTAAGTGGGCACTGTTGATGTTATTGATTATTCACAGCACAACGCTAAACCTCCCAAGTTAAACCATGAGAGAGGCTTGTTGCTGTGAGATCTGCAACCAAATCAAATCTGCATTTACAGCAGGGCCTCTGGAAATGTTATCAAGCTCCTCTGTGACCCCGACTGAATCACTGTAGAGGGTTTCCACCATCTGCATCCAGAGATTGTACAAAAAGCTTCAAGCACTAAATTTTAACATAACTGTAAAGATCCTCTGAGTTATCCTCAGAAATTAACTGCTGTTATAACAGTCCAGGCTTCAGTATCTTAATGGGTATAGAGATACTGTATTTGTACTGTAACTGCACTGAGCAACTAAATAAAGTGTAAAGAGGAAGACTTCTTAATGGAAACAACAAGGCTAAATCGTACAGTATGACTGACTGAAGCAGATAAACTTTGGTGAATAAGTGACATCCCACTCTGGTGTGTGCAATGAAGGTTACCATGTGGAGGTAGTCATTTTGAAGACAGGTGTGACAGTGGGACAGTGGCTTTCTTGTTCCTTTCTCTCTGCCTGTGCCTATTTTATCTGGAATAGTTAAACCTACATACATTAGTTTCTGGCCACTAGGGGGCAGAAAATGTCAAAAACGAGCTGACATATGCCACCATTTCCCCAGTTTATACATTCAGTTACCTAATTTCACATCAACGCAACATAGAACAATCTTACCATTCATTCATTGCTGTGTGCTTCTGACCACCAAACAAAATTCAGTCGCCTACTCACAATCCTTTTAGCTTTGTTTTGGTCTCCACTCACCCCCGAGAAAAATGTCTGTATCAATTGTTTGCTAGATGCTCGACTCCTTACACCATCTGGTGCCGGGCTGGTAACATACAGTTGGTTTATCCAAGCTTGTTTGTTGAAATGTCAGCCTCTTCCCATTAAAAGGGTTAAATTTTAAGACCACACAATTTCAGCACTAGTGATGACTCCCTGTAAATGATTTGGCTGAGTTAATATACAAAATAGAGATTAATGCAGGTTTAAAACCTTATGATGTGATGAAGGGACAGAAGAAATATGCTTTATAGCTACAATGTTGCTGACGGTCCTGTTGTGCCTCATAAGGCAATAAATCAGAATGCCCTTTAAAGGCTAAAACAGGATGTTTGGTAGAGCATCTCAACAATAAAGCAGATCCACATCTCACCTCCGAAAGATGAACAATGGTTTGCTAAACCAATGACAGATATTATCTTGGCTTGGGTAGAGTCTTGTCCCAGGAGGGGTCAATGGAGTTCCTTTGGTGTTAGAGTAATGGTCAGAGAAAGATTTCCGTGAATGAGATAACAGATGGTGAGGATTGTGGAGAAGAGAATATAGTGTTTGTGTACAACTTGTCGGGTCAAACTGAGGCCTGTCCATCTATTTCTTTCTCCTTTTATCTTGGGCCTCATGTCTCTAGTTAAATTGAAGGTGAACGTCTCAACTAAAGCTGTCACTTTACATTACTACATTGTGAACGGACCATAGTATATTTTGCACTGTGAGTGTTTGCTCTGTCTTGGGCAGTGTATTTGGATCACCTGTGAGAGACCTAACAGTCTGTGGTTTTATGGGTCTAATTTCAGCAGGCTGGTGTGAGCCAGTCAGCTCTTTAACAGCAACCTATCGGAAGCTGGTCTCTCTTCTAGCTGAATCACCACTAATCTATCAGACACGATCTGCAGACCACTACGTTTCACATGAACACACAGTCAGATGGGAGGGGGTTGAAGGTGAAAGTAAAGGGAAGGAGTGGGACGCAGCATCGGACTAAGCATAAAAAGCCCAGCATGTGTCTTCCTCTCCTCTCCTTTTATTTAATTTTAGCGTAGAGTCATTGCTACTTTTCTCCAGAGTTTGGGGCTGTAGTGATCTCTGAGAGACCAGGATGCAGACTGTGATCAGAAGTGATTAGCTGCTAAGACCAGTTCAAAGTTCAAATGTCAGTTCAAATGTTACTCTGAACTGAATTTCCGTCTGTTCTTTTGTTGTCTGCTTACCATTCCTGTTTGAGAAAACAGTGAGCTATTTTTCAGTGATAAACCTTGTTTAATCAAACAGTCCTATGTTACCAAAATCTGTACTATACCTAGTTTCAACCAAAAAGCAATCATATTACATCATGTTAATCAGAATTTGGCTATGTAATAAGAATGGTTTGATGCTGTTATTTATGCAAATCAAGAGATCTTTTTTAAATTGGTTATGGTAAATAGTCAATCCTATGTCCTAGAAATTATGCTTGTATAAAACTTCACTGCAACGGAAAATACACTTTGTAGGAAATGTAATCACTGGCTGCATTATGTTCAGAGGCAACATTTTTAAAAAAATTTTTTGTAAAAAATAAAATGGATGGAAGGTGCACAAAGCGCAGGACTGTAGCATTAGAGACTGGGGTTCGCATCCACATTCCCGTCTGTAGTTAGGTTTAGGCAACAAAAGCACTTTGGTTAACTTTTCTGTATTAAACCAGACCACGATCTTTCCCTAACCTTCACCAAGTGCTGTGAGAGTCTAAACATAACCACAAAAAGTTAAATAATGCTGTACTCACTACGAGTGTACACTGAGCTGCAAAATGGTTTGGTGGAAAACAAATACAAACAACAAATATTTGTGACATGCTTACTCTGTAAATTAACAACATTTCCTCATCACATTAATAGAAAATGTAATATGGTTGCAATTACGTTTCCTATGACAAAAGGTTGCTGTTGTAAATTAATCGTATATAATCATAAATCCTAGGAGAATTTAGTATGAATTTTACATTATTATACTATTTGGCTGATTACACTAAAAGCCTGTCTACACAGGCATTTGCAGTCATCTGTCTCGTGCATCTGAGGGAACCAATATGCTTCTGTTTTTATCAATACAGCTATCGACACAGTTTACTAACGGCTCGCATATGTTTACACACCAAGTCTATTCCAATTTACGTGCTTGACTACAGTGATTATGTATTGGGCTCTGAGTGCTGCTGAGACGCTGGTAACCTACAGACGGTACTGTGCCTGAACACATCCTGTGCTGCTCTGCTAGAATGCTGTTTTCACTATGCAGCCTGCGTAGACAAAAGGTAACGGTGGATATTTGATCCAGTCTCAGCTGCACTATAGAGAATAATGGAAAACTCCTAATATTGTTCTGAGTCAAACACCAAAAGTGGAGTTGTAGGTGCCAATATATTGCTGGAGACAATTTTGCTGTGAAAGGGGGGCGAGGTAGAACCCACATCTGCTGAAGATGCTTGCACTTATATGACCCTATTAGCTCATCAGCCAAATGCTGGGCAGAGCTGTTTATGTGTTTTTTAAAAAAGCACCCTAAGAAATAAAATCAGCTATTGTTACTAGAACATCTTGTCTTGTTGGCATTCAAATTGAACATAAACCTGTAATTGATAAGACAGGACTCTATCCTTTATGTGTCATGGAGGATTAATTTGTCATCCTGATTGACATGTTGTTGACAAGGAGAGTGGACCGTAAATTTAAAGTCTATTTTGTTTTGTTTTTGAATTCTATTTATTAGTTATAGTTGGGTCTTGGTGTTTTTGTTGACCACTGTGTTGTTGCAGAATTTTGTCGATTAACATGTTTTGTAATAAAAAGAAACCTTACCATGGTCACATGGTAGAGTAACCTTTATCTCTCCTCTGTCCGCGTATTTGTGCAGGTGTGGGTGTGTGTTTACTCCTACTTTCTCAGGCATTTATTAATTACAATAAGGTTCCAATCAAGTCAGTCAGTCAGTACAGATTAAGTAACTGATCACTCTATGGATCTTTGGGCATGTAGATAAGTGTGTGTGTGTGTGTGTTGGGGGGGGGGCTTTCCTCTTTGCCTTATACAGTAGCTTTCCCCTTCTTTGTTCATGTTATTAAAACACACACACAGACACACACACAGATGCACACACACACACACAGATGCACACACAGAAACACACTGCGACACCTTGTTTCATGGGGAAATGTATATTAGCTTCTGTTTGTGCTTGAATTGATTTTCTGTTGTCCAATTTGCAGGCCTAACAGAAGAGTAATCTTTCTCCTTCCCTCTTTGTATTAATGACCATGCTCTCTTCCACAGCAAGGGTGACAGTTATGTGTGTGTACACGTGTGTGTGTTTGTATGTGTTTGTTTGTATGTGTGTGTGTGTGTGTTAGATTAGACAAGTAATTGGAGGGAGAAAGGACAGCCTGTAAGCTTTTCTTACCTTTAATGTTCTCTCCCTTTTTCTATAAGCTAAAAAACATTACTGCATTAGGCTACAGAAATAAATATGTTATATATTATACAATATCTCCCAATGTGAGGAATTTTATTGTAAATGTAGTCACAGCAGACTCTAGAGCTCACACAGTGAATTTAATGTTTTTATCCAGTTTTTTTTCCTTGTAAAAAAAAAAAAAAAAAAAAAACCTGTACTCCTTCAACAGTACAATACACCTCTCCCACCACCTGCAAACTATCCTGTGTAGTAGTTTGGATTTTTTCAAACTAAAACATTTTGACTTTTCATTAGGCGTACCAGGCCAACCAAGAACACTGCTAAATTTATTATTTCAGTTTGGTCAAAACTGTAGCCATAGTTACTTACTGAGATATGTTGTTTATCTTAAACATCATCTCCCCAAGTAATTAATCTCAATCACTGTAATTAATTAATCAAATAATCTTAATGTTTCCAATGAGTTAAGGAATGTTTTTCATTTATGGGTGGACATCTCTGGCCTGAGAAAGATATTTGTTTTTTTTTTAACTTCTTAAAACTCTCACTTGATTTAGTTATGGAAAAGCATGCACACACACACACACACACACACACACACACACACACACACACACACACACACACACACACACACACACACACACACACACAAACATCACTAAAGACTCGCTTTGAACATTCCTTCTATCTGACATTTGCCCTCTGTGGCCAAAAAGTCAGGGACAAGAGAGAGTGGAGGATTGTAGAGCAGCTTTAATGAGCTGATCGAGCAAAAGAGCTTTAGAAAAATAACCTGAAGACAGAACGATAAAAGAAAACATAGTAAGGGAAAGTTGTCAGGGGAAAGAAGAGATCGTTCTTTTAAGTCTATCTATCTATGTATCTAATACACAATTTCAAAAAGCAAAGAATCCTTAAAAATGTTTTGAACTACTTTATTTTCTTGATTATGAAAATTTTAAAATAACAAGGAAATTGATTGAAAAAATAAAAATTGATTGGATTGAAATAACAATAAAAATAGCTTTTAAAAATGATAGTTTAACCACTTATTTTTGTTGTTTTGTTTTGTTTGTTTGTCTTTTTTTCTTGATTACTTACATTGAGTGAAAGTGGTGTATAACCAGCAGCTCATTTGCATCTTCTTCCAGGTTTTCTCTTCACTTTTAATAAAAAGAAGCATATTCTGAACTGCAAGGACATTGTTTACTGTAACCTGCAGTGAATGGTGCCTTCTAGGAACAGAAAATATAACAGCTTTACAAACCACAGGGACACAAAATATGAGTGAGAACTGGTTGAAATAAATCTTTTTTTTTTTTTTGAAAATTCTGGGTGTAAAATCGATACAAAAACAAAACCTATGATTCTTACGTGGATCCATTCCAATATTACTGCAGCCCAGCAATTAATCAAATTGGCTAAATGTGGCCTTTTCGAGGAACTGATCATACACAAAACAAGCGCACTATAGATATTTTCCTCTCCTCTATAAAATCAATGATGGTACATGCATGTATCCTACCATACTGAAACTTTCATTAGTGCCACACACATAATTAATGCAAATGTGTGGATTCAATTACCATTTTATTTCTTACTAGCCGTCCCCATCCCCCTACCAATACCACAAACCAGTGGTATTGATAGATTAACCAGTTGCAGTTGAGTAAGGACAGAGGTAAGGCCCACCATATCATCTCCACTGTCCATCCCTGCATTCAGATTTATCATGAAGAGGAGACGAGAGGAGAGGGATGTGTAGTGAAAAAGCAGAATCAGCAAGGGGAGGACAGATGTGTGGCAGGTTTCTCCCACAGTGGTTTCCACTACTCCTAGCTTCTAAGTTATTAATAGCTTCAGATACTCAAGCACTAACACACCCACAAAGCTGCAGTATAGGAACAGGTGGGCCATTAACAGCTCATAATTGGAGCTATGTACAACAGTGTCCTGATCAGTGCTGGTGGGAAGGAAACAGAAAAATCTGTCAGCTAGAAAACTAGAGAGAAAAGAAACTGAAAAAGGAAAGCTGAGAGCTACAGCTCTGTTCTCCACATCTAGGTAGGGCTATGGGAACGCCACAGCTACAGGCTTTCATTTGATTCTGGATACCTTAACAGTACTTGCAGCGCTGCACTGTACAAGCTGATACAGCAGTCACTCAGCAGCTTAAACCTATTGCTGCTTTTCTTTTTTGTTTGCTTTATTCCTCACCTTATTCCTATACCTTTCTTTCTGTACTTCCAATACTCAACTGTTTTTTTTTTTTCTTCCTTCATGTGAAATTTTGCACACTTCATCTTCAGAGAGGCCCCCAATATGTATTCCAAGAATTCTCATACAATCATAGCTCCCATCGGCTAATCAGCATGACTGGCTATCTTTATGGGAATTCACACATCAAATGAAAATAAAAATATTCTAATATCATCTGTTATTAATATAAATGTAGAAGATTGTGCAGCCTGGGTAGATGTACGTACGTGTCAAAATATACATTACACTTTAATATAAAACTGTATAATTGTGATAGGGGATTTAATCCACATCTCTCCTCCCCTCCCTCCTCCTCTCACTCTATCTCCTATCTGACAACAAACCTTCTCTTCTGTCTATGAAATCTGTCTGTTGGGTTCCACTCATTATTTATGCCACTTACAGTAGCTCCTGTCACCATCTTTTACTCTCTCTGCCTTGATCAGTTTTTTTTTTCTCTCCTTCCTGTTGTTCCATCTCATATCACAGTCACTTTCAACACAGATTCAACTCTGACAACATAATTTCCCTAGATTGCGACTGCCTCCCATAAATGTCATATCTGTTTGTTTTTGTTCGGACTGCCAGTATCATACTGATACATGTACTACTCATAAAACTTTTTAGCTAGGCTAAGACAGCTTCAGGTAACCACAGAAAATACAAAATTATCAACTCTAATAATTAACATATCCCAGGAATGCAGAAAAATACAAATGCATTTAATTTAGTAGCAGGAAATCCTGAACTCTGACCCTAAACGATGGAAGCCTTTAAACCGTAAAAGAAAACTGTACTGTATCTGCTAAATAAAGATACAAAACAGTACCACATAGATGACCAAACACAGGTTTTTATTTTTAATTTAAAAAAAAACAGATAAATTCCCTCTGTTTTCTATTCTTAGCATTAAATATTACATTACATTAATACTTTATTTTCTATGAAGGAAAATTTGGATATCTGGGGGTATGATGCCTGTTTGCTGTCTTATCCAGAGTCAGATGAGAAGATCAACATTTAATTCTCCAGTACAGAGACTTGCCCAAGACATATGTTGTCTACCTTAGCATAAAGACACAGGAAAAAGGTTACCCTCCACTACAAGTGACTTCCAACATTATTATAGATATAGCTTTCATCTTCTTCGCTATTAAGATGGCCACCAATACATCTGAGAATCACATCGGTTTAGTTCGGTGTTACGGGCGTGCTGTGAGCTAAGATAAGAATGGCTCACCATTTCACTCTGTTTCCAGTCTTTGTAGTAAGATGAAAACACAAGATAAAATTATTATCTACATTTTTAAACTACGCTACACGTTTCGGCCTACAACAGCAAACGTGCATTTGCTAAAAGGTAATTGTCTCTGTAGTTATTTCAATATTCTTGCTTGATAAGTGTTTTCCATAATGTGCCTTGATTTCCAGCACAACTATTTTCTACAACTTCTAGGACAGCTGCAAACATTTCCAGCTACAATGCATCATGCGCTGACTGAATAGAATAACTGTCCTACTTTCAGCGCCTAAATTGCAGCTTTTCCAGTTACTTGAGATGGTTTACATGATTACTGATGAAGGAAAACTTTTACTCTGGCACTTTTGCTTCTGCCTATTTCAGCTTCGCTTTTCTTTTCATTCTTATTTTTGTTACAACTTTCTCAGTTCCCCTCTCTCCTTGTTTTTACTTCATGGGAAAACTTTTACAGACTACTATTCTCATGTAAATCCCACTTTTTGTTTCAAGCAGTCTGGCAGAGGTGCTGATCTCTCCATCTTCTTATAAGACTTTGGAAAACAGAGCACAATATAAGAAGAGAATTAAAGGAAAGACACGTAGTACAGGAAAAGGGTGAAAAAAAGGGAATAAAGAAAGTGCTGTTTTGACAAGTGTGAAAAGAGCGAGGTAATTTTACTGACACCGTACAGGTTATAGGTGACTCAAGGTTTATCTCCTAAGAACTTGAAATGGGGTATGAAAGAGTGAAGTCAGAGATGAGGATTGAGCAGAGAGAACAAGACAGAGAGAAGAGAGGAGAGAGAGATGTGATATAGTAACGTTCAGCTCAAAGCCACAGTGGTCGGTGCCTGGATTAGCTGAAAGACATTTTCCAATCTTTGATTTTAAAGGAATCAGAGGAGAAAGGTACGGAGACCAAAACCAGTCAAGTAGACCAAAAGCAGGAATGACTTGAGACTATGAAAAAGATTAAGAGCTAGAGAATACATGTACAGTAATACAGGTCACCTGTCACTCTGTCTAACTGACTGGCACACTTTTCTTTGGCTTTCTAAATCCAAATAAAATTTTAAGGCTGGTTGTGACACCAGGGAGCTTGAGACCCAACAGAACAGCAGTTCTGTGACAACATACATACTTCCATGTAGAGGCTACAACTATGACAATTTGGCAGTAGAAATTAATTCACAGGACTAAAATATCAGCCAATGCCTTGATATGGATGGAAACAATATTGTCAATACTAAGTTAAACAATTTACAGAGGGCTTTGGCCTAAAGTTCCGTAATGGTACGGTTTGTGGTTAACCAGCCGAGATGGACAGCATGTGGTAATTTATATTAACCAAAGAACATCACATTACCCAAGAAAACTGAGAAACTTCAGGTAGATGCGACAGAAATACAGACCTTCAGTAAGTTAACCACAGTGGGCCAAGACATTATACAGACTTGATTAATGGTTTGTCTTTAAAACATCAGCAAAGTCTTACTGACTCAGCAATGATAAATGGACAGATGAATGGAAAGAAAAAACCAAGAAAGAAGAGAGTAGTTGAATGTAACCTAATGTGCTTTATGGCCAACAGTGTGATCACCATACTGTATGTTAACGATAATATATTTTTCTGGTATTTATTGTCTCAGGTGTTACTGATACAGGTGCTGTCCATTTGTCAGGCAAAATGTTCCTCTGACAAAAAATTGGCATGGTAATAGGGACCAGTTGAGCGGTGCCATGCCATGATTGTCCACATCTCACAAAGGACCTTTTACACTGGGTATTGTACCAATGGCTACATGTCTTAACTTGACTCTAGGGAAAGAGAAAATTGCATTTGCTTAGCTAATATTGTCTGTGTTTGAAAAAAAACTAAACTAACTTGGTGTGAATATTAATGTTTCTGTCTGTGGTAGTCCATCATGTGACTTGTCATAAATGCATGGTAAGATAAATATGAATATCCCTTTAATATTGGGCAACAGCATTAGGCTCAGGGATAAAGGTATAGGGAAAAGTACAGGTTAAATCGTGTGTGTGAGTGTGTGTCTGTGTGTTTGGAATCTCATTTGTTTCTTCATATGCCTGAAATTCTGCTTTTCTCCCTTGTCTACTCTTCATCCCCTCTTTACCTGTATTTCTACATTGTAAGCCTCAGATAAAAATCAGCCTGACTACGCTTCCCACATGAAAATCCAATTGTGATTTCTTATCCAACCTTTTTCTCATCTCTTCCTCTTTTCATTCTCTTGCTTATACCCCCTGCTCAATGATCTTCCCTCAACAACATCTGTGTCTGTGTTCTTGGATCTCCCCTCCATCTTTTACACCTTACCCACCTTGCAGACTGGATACTACTGAGACAAAGTAGAACAAAAGGAAAAAGAGCCCATGTGTCCAGTTAAGAAAGAAAAAAGGCCTCCCTAAGGCATTGGTGTTAAATCTTAAGACTGTATAGGTCTTTTACCCTTTTTTATACGGCAGAATTCATCTCAGCATACTATATGATGACACTTATCAAGATATTAATTCTAACAATATGCAAAATAAAAATAATATACAAAATGACTTTTCAAAGCAAAAACCTGCTTGGATTATTAATGAAGTTAAAGGCTATCTAATTGTCTTTTACGCAGTCCTTACCCTGTCTTCTGCTTTGTGCACGAAAGTCTGTGCGCACATACAATAATATTAGCATAAATATTAAAATTGGCCCATCACACACACAGCTCTTCCTGGTTCTAATAATAATGCAAATATTTGCTGTGCAGCATCACATCTTTAATACACAAACACACACACACACACACACACACACACACACACACACACACACACACACACACACACACACACACACACACACACACACACACACACTTATCTGAATTGAGCAAATTGAGAAATGAGTTTATAATCACACAGGTCTTCTGAGAATAACCACTCAAACTTAAATAATTCCTACTTTAGTGTCAGTGAGAATCCATCTTATTCTGTCTGACTCTGTCGCCGATTAACACAGAATCTGCCAGCACAGACTAACATTACTTCTGTTCCATCATTTAAAGGATGGATCCAATATATTACAAAATCACATTTCAGTCTACGATCCTGGTTTAGATTAGTGACCAAGAGAAATCTTTCCCAAAGCAAAGAGGTGAAGCAGAAAGTGAGCTGCACTGACTATGGCTGATATACACAAGGATTAAAGTAAATCATCAAACAAACCAACCAATCTGCTTTACACCTAAACTGGTAAAATTTAAAGTTTAAAGATCAAGTAGCTTTTGAAAAAATTTTGAAAAATAAGGTGTGCCGAATTTAGTAGGCTAGTGTTATTTCAGTGTGTCACATACATAATTTAATCACAACTAAGTAAATATAAGTATCAGATCGGACTCAGTATCAGTACACACCCAATAATAAAGGACTCAAATCAGGGCCAAAAAAAAAAACACCTGATCAGGTGATACTATTTATAAATTGTATTAAAATCCACCTGCCATGGCAGAGCTTCCCAAATATCTGTTTGAATTCTGAGCTAATATAAACAGCTGAAAGTTTGCTCCCTGCTGTGTATTTTCTGTATGTTGATGCCTTCACACATCTGACAGAGGGTTGCCCTAGCACAAGTTGTAACTCAGCTCTGTTGGCTCACTATTCTCTGAAGCTGCAGAAAAGGCACATTTTGGAAGGGGATGGCTTACTAAGCTGAACATTATCCTTTGAATGAATATGTTTTAAATATTTTTTATTTCATGTTGTACTTTGGTTGATTTTAATATATCCAGGTGTTGACGGTGGTGTTGACACTCTCCACTAAAGGCTTCCATTCCCCAGGTCCCACAGCTCCCCCTCCTTACGAACCTCAATTTTAACCCATGTTAATGACATAACACAAGTGTAAATGGTAATGGGCTAACACTAGTCTGAATGCTGTTAGCTTTAATAAGAATTCAATTCAGCGCAGCAGTTAAAGCACAATCACATTTCATACAGTCATTCCCATGTTGTTTAAATGACTTCAGACGTTGGAGTCAATGGACAGAAAATGAGGAGACAGGAGGGGACAAAGAAAGAAATGGAGAAAGACCAGAAACCAATAAAAGATGGGGATAGGAGGGAATGAAAAAGGGCACCTAAGGGAGTGTCTAATTGGGTTTCATCATCCATGTCAAACTAATGGATTTGTAGAACAGGGACTTCAGAGTTGAATAGTTCAATAAGTAGTTCAAAATAAATCTAAATTTTTTTCCACATATTTATATGCAGACAGAAAGAGCAAATTCCTTCAGGTTGACAGCCAAGTCAGAAAAACCTAAACATGGTTGTTCTGAGCCACAGAAAGGCTCTAAAAGTAACTGAATTAGCCAAGATACGACTGACAAACACACCTCAGCCTTAAAATGCTTCTTTCGCATCTTATAGTCCTTTCTCCTATTCACTCTTACAAATTTCCTGTTGGTCACTCTGCCTTTTTCTATTCAAGCTATTTCTCTTTGTAGTTTCATGTCCAGGTCCAATTTTCATCAATGGATCAAATACATGCTTCCATCTTAGTTGGGATCCTTATTCTACAGTAATCCTTATTTCTTCATTGAAGAACAATAAACCAATAAACTTGGTTATATTTGTTGATGTTACTTAAAGGGTATTTTTGCATTGCAGATTCATTCATCTTTTATCTAGTGCATGCTATTTAGCTGATCATTAGAAGAATACTTTACTCAAATTTGGTTATAGTTGTTCATTTTAGTGAAAGGATATTTACCTTGTAATAAGATGCTCTTAGCATCTTCCCCTGAATCACATGTTTATTGCATGGTTATCTGAAGGCAGCCAGGATGTTGCAACACGCTTGTTTCATATTCAGGATGGTGGATACAGTTGGATTAAGACTGTCATACATGAGTAAAGTATTCAGCCACTGGTCACATACGAATAGATTTATACGTTTTATTTGTAGCTGTTTAAAAAAGTTATGCCACTTTCAGGAGGTTTTGAAAGGAGTTATTTTTTGTTGATCCTGTCATTTAAATGGTAGGCAAATGGAATGGTGTTTACCTACCATTATACAGTATTTCACCAGTCTGTCTTGTCTTATTTAGTAAACTTAATTTTATCTTTCGCTTTAGGTTTATGTATTAGGGAAAGGAAATTAAAGACACTTACACGTTTATATTCGAGCATTGTGAAAAGAAGAAGTGGCTTAAGGCACTCTTTCTGCTGACAGCCTAGCAGAAGCAAGTCAGTGGTTTCCCACAATAAATCTACTGCCTCTGCACACTGGTTTTCCTTTTTGTTTCATCTGTGATTTGTGAAATGAGGCTACAGTATCAAGGGACTGTATAAAGTATCTAGACCAGGGTTTAATCCATGTGTTGTATTTTTGTTTGTAGCTTTGTTTGCAACAATGAGAAAGAAAAAGAGTCAAATTCACTGAGAGAGAAACATAATTTAACTTTAAGTTACGCTGATTGCAACAGTTGAGCTCATGTCCTCTTTATCAAGCTATGCACCATGGCAAGGTTCATGTCTTTGGGTTTTATATTCTCTGGACATCTTTGTGCAAATGTTTTCTGTTGCCTTATTTACTAAGGCGACAAAAAACAGGTGATACAGTCTTTGCTTCAGTGTAGTATCTAGCTGTATGTGGGGAACAAAATAAGACCGCTCAATGGAGTCAAATCTAGATTGGATTTTTTCCGTTGTTTTTAAGCTTCCCAGTTGGATCAAAACATTGTTTCTCTGAGGACATTAAAGTAAGTTCCATCTTCTGCTTGCTCCAGTGTGTGGACTGTACTTTCTTGATACACTATCTTAGATTATTTTTACTTGCACATTCCAGTCACTTTTACTCATCAAATTTATTTTTGCCCCTTTGTGTGTGTTGTGTGAGCATATATATTGTGGGGACACAAGACTGTTTATACAGTCACGTTAAGGAGACTCACTTCCCTTGTGGTGACAAAATTCAAGTCACAATACCATAAACTGTAGTAGTTAATATATGTGTGTCTTTCCATGGAAACAGGAAACAGTAACAGATCTGAGATCTAGGAAACAAAAGTAGATTGTATGAGAACAAGAGCAGAGTGTTTGTGCGAAGGCAGTTTTACTATTTTTTTTACCTTTTTTACTTTTTTTTCTTTTTTCTTCATTTCACCCTATATCTGAAAAACATATTCTCAAAGTTTTGTTCCACAAACACACACACATAAGACATGAGATAAAAGCAATGGGTAGGTACATCTACCATATTAAACTACTGTATACTTCTAATTTTGTCTCCATGTTATCTTTTTAAGGTGAGGGTTGTTCTAGGAGTATTTTTTTAGCTTTCACTTGCTAATAATGGTGAATGCAACCGAATTTTAAGCTTAGAGATTGAATTTTTTTTTCCAAAATACACCTTGTGAGTCATATATTACTATGTAAACAGTCTTGCATCATTGACTTTTTATCAGAGGCATTTACTAATACAGTTGCTTATTTCCCCTGTGATTTAAATATTATCTGGTTTCATTTACATTTATAATTTGACAGAAATTATGTTAACTCTTAAATCTTATTAGGACCATAGCACGGTTTTCACATTGTAATTAGTTTGACTGTGGTACTTTTCCACCAACTGACATAACAATGTAAACTCCGTATAAGGTCAATAGTTTCTTTGAAGGTTGTGATAGGATAAAGTAAAATTATAACGTCACGTGGGTGGAAATTCAATAGTAAGTTTTGGTTAAATTCTCAAGACAGAGCAGAACTTCATTCACTGATGTAAGGTCATGCATTTGGGTATTTATAGTACTTTATGTTACATAATTTAATATATTTTTAATTATCACAGTAAAAGGCTCTATTTTCTATTGTTTTGTTTTTATAAAACAGATCAAAACAATTTGGCAGGTGTAAATGTTTGAGTGTGTTGCTGGAAGAGCTTTTCCTTAGTAAACCTACATACTGTAACTTGGGTAATTTAAGGTTAACAAGTAAATGAAAAAGAATCATCTGAGAGTTGTAGGTTCATTAATCAGTGAAGATCTTGTTTTGCCTGGTCACTGTTCCTGCCTGTCTGCTGTCTGGTAATACTTATTACAGGCTCGAATAAAGAGAAACAGTATAAAGCAGTTTGTACTTTGAACTTAAATGTGACCTTTTCCATTTTTAATAAAACACTAAAATGGTCTGTTGTTGTTTTTGTTTGTTTGATAATGTGTGTCATTAGGAAATAACAACAAACATGGGAGCAGAACAGAGTACACTGGCAAAAAATGGCTACGTATAACAAAAAGAAACTCAAAATCCTGGGAGATGACACATTTCTCATAAAAAGGATCACTTTAGGGCAGGTAAGTGAAAAGTTCCTGAGCAATCCGTGACTTGCAACTTTAGTCACTCCAAGATATTTCAAAGAACTATTTTTAATCAATTTTTTTATCAAATTATTAACTATATTAAAGGTAGCATAAATTAGGTGCAATCTCTATTCCTTTGTGCATTCTCTGTTTATATATTTATTCTTTATTCCGTCAATTAGTCATTGATCTGTTCGTTATATATTGTAGGGAGTTCCTGAGCTGACCCACAGGATCACATCTCTTAACAAAACTGGTTTTTGTAAACCTAAAAAGACCATCTTTTATAGGAAAGTTTTAAGAACTAGAGAGAAAAAAGTCACCACGTGGAACTGATAGCAAATTACTGATGATGAAACAAAGGCTCTACTAACTTTTTCAGTTCTGCTGACCATCTGCAGTAGTGGAAACCAGGAACAACATAGTGGAATTTGGAGGGCTGAATACATTATTTGTAGAAGGAATTCTGAATCAGCAATGGAGATGAGGCAATAGTGACGAATAACAGTTCCGCTAGTCCCCTTTAAAAGCAGCAGATTAAATGGACCAGGAAGATAGAAGCCACAGTGTGAATGAGAAAAAAAAATAATTCTAAACAATTTTCCCAGGGCAGCTCCACATTGAGAGGAGCCATTTCTTTAACCTTGGCACATGCGGGTATTTTGGGAACCAGGAAATGACCAAGAGGGCACAAAAACAAATAATTGAGTACTGCAGAAGAAAAATTCTTAACAGCTATGTTTGTGTG
The DNA here is from genome assembly GCF_016859285.1 of Xiphias gladius. Taxonomy (NCBI): domain Eukaryota; kingdom Metazoa; phylum Chordata; class Actinopteri; order Istiophoriformes; family Xiphiidae; genus Xiphias; species Xiphias gladius. Next base: position 16,257,344 of record NC_053422.1, read on the forward strand.
ATACTTAGGATCCCAAAATCTATCATGCTGACATATGAGAAAAAAAATGTATGCCCTATATCAAGTATTGAAAATTCTTGGATCCAGATAAACTGTCTTGCACTGAAGGTGGAGGAGCATCACAGCATAAATTATGTTTGCTGCTGCTGCTGATCATGTAGTGCAGTGCAAATTTGATACTCATTTTGGCACAAAATTGCAGTCTCTTTTCCACTTGCTCTAGCCTCCTCTTATGACAAACACAAATATAAGCCAATTCGCCCGGCTTTAGTCAGCACAGCTACACATAAACAGGACATCTTTGGACTAAAAGTATTTTGGCAGCTGTAGGACCTTCTAGCGACACAGGTCATTTTTATGCAAGTGTTATTTTTAACATATACCCAGGAATCATGTTCTAGCATTAACCAAGGAGATAGAAATCTTCCATGAAACAAGTCATCCTCATATTGTGAGCAGCAAGAACTCTTTCGAAAGTAAGTTTTATGCTCCTCTGAATTTGTTATTAATGGTAATCTGTTTGTTCACAAAGACAGTATGCACATAATGAAGTTGTGATACGTGTAATGGGATTTCAAAACTTATGTATTATAGAATAGAGAGCTGATTTCCTGACCTCACCTTTGGCCGCTGTTCTATTACTTTTGCTTCTGTAGCTCAGTGTCATCTCTCATTGACCATGGCTATCTATGTTCTAAGATAAATGCGAATGTACTACAGTGCCTACTATTAAAAGTTGAAATCTTTGGAATCTTGACAAAGACAATTAGACAATCAATGTATGTATACATACATATACACATATACACAAATACTCACATATACATACACACATATACACAAACATACATATATACACACATACACACATATAAATATACATATACACACACGCACACACATATACATATACATATATACACACATATACATATACATATATACACACACACACACATAGACATATATACACACATACAGACACACAGAGAGACACATATACACACATACAGACACACACAGAGACACATATACACACATACACACACACGTATACACACATACACATACACACGTATATACACACATACACACATATACATATATACACACACACATACACACATATACACACACACACACACATATACATATATACACACACACACACACACACACACACACACACATACACACATATATACCTATATATACATATATATATATATATATATATATACACATACATATACATATATATATACACACACACATATACATATATATATACACACACACACACATATATACACACACACATATACATATATACACACACACATATATACATATACATATATACACACACACATATATATACATATACATATATATATACACACACACATATATACATATACATATATATATATACACACACATATATACATATACATATATATACACACATATATACATATACATATATATACACACACATATACACATATATACGTAAAGAATATTCCACTGCACAGATTTGCAACTATGTTTTATTACAGAGCATAAGGACAATCTTCAATATTCTGTAAAACCAAGAGTTTTATATGCATAAGGAAAATACAAACAGTAGGCTACTTCTCTGAAATGTGTGTGTATGGTATACACAAAGGCTTGAGTTTGATGTTCACAGAAATGAAGCTATTTACAACATATCATGTTGCAGTGATTTGAGAATAAAGAGCCCACTTCCTTAAAAACAATAACAACCTCTGTCCGCCAACGTTCATTTTGTTGGACAACTAATGAACTACCAGCTGACTACTAACTGGCGTGAGGCAATGACCTAAATCGGTTGCTCTTTTAGGAGTGTGACCCACTTTTTAGGTAGAATATATTTCAAGCCTAGTGTCAGTCACTAGTAAATTATTTGCTTTGGCTCGCATACTTTTCTGTTGTCAGAACACAAATAGGTGTAAGTGACTCTACATTGTTTGTGGTAATAATATGACATTTAGAAAGAGAAAAATAAAATAATGGCTAATGTTTTTATTTTCCTTATTGAATAATGTTTTCTAACCATAGACCTCCTTCAGTTCTCAGCAGAGACCACATTCAAGCTCATCCTCAAGATAACTGATGGTCCTTTCTCCCAGAGACGTTCTCACCAGAGCTTCATGAACTCATGAATGACATATTCAGTAAAGACCGTAAATGAAGACCAACAGCAAGTGAGATCCTGCAGCATCCCTTTATCATAAGCTACCTCTTAGACAAGGTATATCACCACCAGCTTGCAGTGTTTTCAGTTAAGCTAGATAGCCACGCAGTCCTCTTGACTGCTCCATTTATGTTTTACACACAAACCCTGGATGTGAATTCTACTGAAATAGGCATGTAGCTTCTTAATATACAATTTGTGCCTTGCCTGACCAGCTGAAACTTTAAAGAGCATCTTACAGTAACACCAGACTGAACAGCAGTGTTTTACATTAGACCCAGCATCACTGATGAGTTTGGTTGGGAATGGTAATAAGTGTGCTTTATTGCACCTGTAACCAACACTCCCAACAGTGATGTCAGGAGCACACCTGTGCATCATTGCAGCAAAGTTACAAAAACCTCCGGAGATCAGCAAAAAAAATGTTTTTTGGGGTTTTAAGTTGCTTTTTAATTGAATACTCTGAATGAACTCCAGACCAAGCTGTCAGGGCTAAGGGTTGTGGCTAACGATTTGGAACGTGTGCATGAGGGCGCCACCATCAGCAGGCTGGCAGGAGGACTGATTGGAGCGGTGGGGGGGATCACAGCCATAGTGGGCCTTATGCTGTCCCCCTTCACTTTTGGAGCCTCTGGTATTGTCACTGGGGCTGGAGTGGGGGTGGGTGCACTTGGTGGGATTAGTGCTGGTGCGTCAAATATCACAAATATGGCCAACCAGTATTCTGATCACAAAACTATTAGAGGCATTATTAAAGAGTTTAAACAGAAAATTTACACAGGAGATTGGTTACAGGAGATTAGCAACAGTTTACAGAGCATCAGCAGCAGATGTGGCTCAGTGGATACACTTGACATTAAGGATAGCAAGTTCAAAAAACTGAACTTGAAAAAGCTTGGCCTCGGTGCAGGGAAGAGCATAAGTGGCATTCTTCAACTGGTTCGACTAGTTGAAGTGATGGACATTGGCAAGATTGCAGCAGAGGCAGCCATGGTAGTAAATGTGGCAAAGGTAGCAACAGGTGTGCTTCATGGTTTATTAATAGCAGTAGATATCTTTTTTATTGCCATGGATGCCAAAGAGATACACCACATTAGATGCAAAGGCAGCAGATAGGGGTGTTACTCCTGAGTCAGTGTCTGACAATACACCAGTACTGCCTGACACATCACGGGCAGAGGACCAGTATTCCCCAAATACCAACAAAGTCAGACCTGAGATCATGAAATTTGTCCAGTCAATCAGGCAGGCAGCAGACAACTTGCAGGGAAGCCTGGATGAGCTCCAAAGCTTCATCTCATATATCCATTTGCTTATGGGTAAGAGAGAGCATTGAGTATTGGCCAGATGCGGAATTAAGTTAACCCAAAGATTAAATCAAATAAGTAGCACATTCATTATGTTACTCATTTAATTGAAGGTATACCAAGAAGAAAATTCTGATTGTGCTGCTGCCTTGTGTCTGCTCCCGCCCTATGCAATTCATCAGTTCACATTACACTGCTGCGCAATGCTACATCACATTTGGATGTGGTCATCAGACCACAACTGATCACAACTAACTGTGATGCTTGAAAAGGTTTGAAGAACAACAGACTTGAGATTTTAAACTCAGAGAAGTCAGTGCAACAATGCTTTTCATCTGTAAAAAAGTTAAAGTTACTTTTTAAATATGCAGTGCACCGACATTTTAAAAAGTTAGTCTTTCTGAGACCCTTGATCACCCTTGACAATAAATCAAGAGGAGAACTTCTGCTTTCAGAGATTAGATTTTAAAAAAAGTTTTATTAATGAAATCAGTTTTGAGAAATCTGTGTAATCAGTGTCTAATGAATAATACTGTAATATACAAATGGCATCTTTCTATTTAAGTTAATTCAATTCTATTACCAGGCTGGGTCTCCTTTAAAGCCACTATCAATACCATCTATTAAGATTGTCTAACAAATCATGCTCAAATTAGTAACTCATTCTTAGTACATATTGTTTTGTTTTTTTTTCCTTTTGTGTCCTTTTTTTCATTATTTAGTTCATTAATGTAATACACATTGAAAGCCCCTATTTGTAGGATTTGAAAAATTCTTACTTTGACGAAGTCTAGATGTAGCATCAAAAGGGATGCTGTGGTACACCACAATCAAGGTGGCTACACCCAAAGATCCAGGCTTTGGACCCTGGAATAAAAGGGCTCACAGCCACACATTTTCCCCATGCCTGTCTCATCTTTCAAAAAACAGTATATTATGCTATCATTATAATTTTAACGAGAGATGCACATAGGGGTTTTAACTGGATTCAAACACACATTGTTTTATTACTTTATCTTATTTTGGTTTAGATCATTCTTGGCAGTTATAGATAATTTTGTATAAAAATGAGGAGCTTGTGATTACCGTTTGAATGCATTTATAATACCTATGAATATTCTATACATCTATACTGATTAAAATAAATGCAAGTTGTCTCAGGGATTCAATTAAGAGCTTGGTGTCCAGGTGACTCAGTGACTCAGTGGTCCGTACTGTCACCTCATAGCAAGTGCAGATCTGTCAGCTGGCTGGAGCCTTTCTGAGTGTAATTTGCATGTGTGCAAACTGTGTGCATGTAGATGTGTCAATGAAGAATGTGTAATCAAAGAGAAACAGACAGGGTTATCATATTTAACAAGGGTTTGCGTAAATTTTGAGAAATCAAACAGGCCTGTGTGACTCTGCCAAAAAGAGTGGCTAAAACAGCATTAATCACAGTGCCTGGCTCAGTTTGCCACTGACCTGATCCTTGCGAGCAGGACATGGACAGTACAGAATTCTGTCATCCTTGACAATGTAATTGCAGTGGGCCTCTCGTTTGCCACTGGCACACACCTTATGCACGTCTTCACCCACATCAGCCTTCAGCGTGTCACAGAAATACCAAGTGAGACCTAAAAATCTCACTTTCACCGGAGAACACCACACACTTAAACAGCACACATGTGCACCATGGCATACAATCAATTAATCAAGAAGATAAAGACAAATTTCTTCATCAATAGAATGTTACAGTAAAAGGCATTTCGTTCCAAACTATTATTGGACAAATGAGAATAAACAGTCTATGTGTAGTACGTCAGCTGTGGATTTAATGCTATACTTTAATTGAAATAAATGCACTCCTACCACATGCACACATTTCATTTAAACATGAGGAGAGCCATTTAGCCACAGAAGCTAACTCATTTCTCAACCCTTGTGTGTAAGAAAATGCTTAAATGTGGGACCATTCTAATTGATTAAAATAACCAAAACAAGCATTCATACCAAATGCCACAGTGCTTAATTGCAGCTGAGAGAATTCACAATATATTTTTCCTGGTATTAGGAGTACCACACTTGTAGCAAAACTTTTGGTTATGTACTTGTACAAGAAGTTTACTCTGAGGTTTTTTCAACTTTACAGATCTGCCAACTCACTGCCATCTGTGTCCATCCACTCAGCTATTAAAGCACCTCCGGGCTGTCAATCACCTAATCAACCTGCTAAAGGACACTGGTCAAAAAGCCAGTGGCGTGTGTGTGTGTGTGTGTGTGTGTGTGTGTGTGTGTGTGTGTGTGTGTGTGTGTGTGCGCGTGTGGGTATTTTGTGTCAATACTTCCGTTGCTCAGGCGCTGCCACTCACACCGTCATGTGGAGATTAGACTCTCACAGACACACACACTTTTCAGGCCACATCATTGACTTTTTTCCCCTCTGTTCGTCTGTTATCAGCTAAGCCGTTCTGAACACTGTCTTTTCACAGCCTCTGATGAAGAATCATTGCATTCATTACACACATTTAAACACACACACACACACACACACACACACACACACACACACACACACACACACACACACACACACACACACACACACACACACACACACACACACACACACACAAAAACAGACACACAAGCAGACACACACTCCACTGTTTATTTGGAAACCTCTCTTCTCATTTATCAGCAACAGAAGACCTTACTTAATTTAAACCCCGTGATAGCGTAGTCAAGGCAACTACCACGGAGAACAGAAGGAGCAATGAAATTCCTGTGAAAGTAATGAAAACTGACTTTATCATTTCAATTCAGCAAATGAATAGAGGAAATCATGTGATTTGTCCAAATCAGATGTTCTCTCAGATGTGTTTAAAGTTGAACAAAGGGGGGAGATTGTATTTTACTGGTGTGTGTTGCTCAGCCTGTGCTTTGAATTGTAACTGACTACTGTTCATCTCAAATGACTTCAAACAAGCTTTTATTGACCTGTGTCATAAACATCTTTCCGCAAACTTGGTTTTGTCACATTTGAAGACACACTGTCAAAGGTACAGTACTGGCTTTCATTAAATGAGGGTGTAACTCTGACTTTACTTTGATTTTAAGACATCCCTACTGTTTTAATGCAGAAAAGATTCAAATCAGGAATGATTCCGTATGATAATGGGATGTACTTATGTACACCTTTCTTTCTGGACTCCTGAATACGGTTTTTAAATTCATGGCACCAGTCATCTTTCTGGCAGAAGCCTTAGGTTTTGGCTGGAATTTCTCTTAGCTTTATTGGTGCCTATTCACTGTCTAAAATCTAGTTCAAGAGATGCCTATAAGTAGATGGTTCAAGGTCTTCTGTTTCAACTCCATGCCCTTTATGGCATGATAATTGAGTGAGGTGTGGTGAGTTCTTTATGATAGTGTTCAAAAATGAGTTCAAATGAAACCCATAGTAATTAGTATCATGTTAATCTTTTTAATACAATCCTGTTGTGTGCATATTACCCACTACAACAAAAGCCGGCATCAACATTTCATTATGTTGCAGCCTTTTGCTAAAATCATTTAAATTATTTTTTTCCCTCATCAATCTACATTCAATACCTAATAATGACAAAGTGAAAACAGAATTTTACAATTTTTGCAAATATATTAAAAAGAAAAAAGTAAGAAGTATTTAGACCCTTTGTTGTGACACTTGAAATTTTGCTCATGTGCCTCCTATTTCTCTTGATCATTTCTGAGATGTTTCTACACCTTGACTAGACTCCACCTGTGGTCAGTTAAATTGATTGTAAATGATTTGGAAAGATACACATGTGCCTATATGAGGTCTCACAGCTGACAATGCATATCAGAGCAAAAACCAAGCTACCAAGGTCAAAGGAACTGCTTGGAGAGCCCAGAGATGGGATTGTGTCAAGGCACAGATATGGGGAAGGCTACAAAAAATGTCTCAAGAGCACAGTGGCCTCCATCATTCTTAAATGGAAGAAGTTTGGAGCAACCAGGATTCTTCTTAAAGCTGGCTGCCCGGCAAAACCAAGTAATCGGAGGAGAAAGGCCCTGGAGAGAGAGGTGACCAAGAACCTGATGGTCACCCTGGCTGAGCTCTAGAGATCCTATGTGGAGATAGGAGAAACTTCCAGAACGACAACAATCATGTAACACTCCACCGATGCTGCAACATAACAAAATGTGAAAAAAAAAGTGAAGGGGTCTAAATTCTTTCAGAATGCACTGTAAATAATGATCAAATATATCTTTATATTTCAGTATGGCAGATTTCTATCTTCATTTAGAAATGAACAGTATTAAATTATTTCACCATGATCTCAATGCATTGTATGTTCTTAGACATATTGAAGATCTCTTTTGCTTTGTCACTGTTGGTTGTTTGATCCTTGTTTTGTTTTCTGGTTTGTTTAATCCGACTCAATAAGCATTATATATTCTGAGCCAAATTGATGAAAGTCAAATCCTGAACTTTTTCTCCAGCAATGTGGAACAACTGCCATGTCATGCAAATTTCACGTGTGAGCGTGACAAACACCAGCTGTGTGATTCAATTACATACCATAATAGGGGGAAGGCCATCTACACAATAATAATTTACCAGATGGCTTTGATACCTGTATATAAAAAGTCATGATTTAATTTGACTTTGAATTTGTTTTCAAACCTGCTTTTATAATGCAGAGTTTATAGGTAGTTGGTGCATACAGAATGCACAGTAGAAGATATGTTTTCTCTCATCTATTTGTCTTTAATGTTTCATGTTAAAAGCTTGATTCTTTGTGTAGTTTTTTAAGTCATTATGAAGATTAGTTTCCTTCTTTCACACACATCTGACTTAGCCTGTGAGACCGCCAGGTTCACCAGGACCAACGATCCAGAGTCCACTGCCTGATGTCCGCTTCATCACCACCTCCGGTTCTTTTTCATCTTTACTTCATCAGTGCTAGAAGCTCCTTTATCTTTCTATTTCTGCCATTTCCTTGCTTTCTTCCACCTCTTCAAGCTCGTTTTTTTGCCCTCTCCTGTGTCTACCTGCATGTTAGTTCCTGCTTTTAGCCTTGTGTGAAATGGCACAATGCTTAGAGTCAATAAGCTGCTTTGAACTCTGTCACCTTGGACACCTGCCAGTGCCACAGGGAGAATGGTCCTTATTAAGTTGTTCATAGTAAAAAAGACAGATGAAGTGAATTCTGTTGGGAAAAACAATTGGCTTCATTTAAAAATGGAAGCTTAAATTACATGTTTGCCTTGTAATTGAGAGTAGACCGTCCTTCTCCTGCAGTGTGAGATAACAATGTCTTCTCCATATCTCAGCATTTCATTTGTTTGGCAGAGGAGATGCATGAGACAGATGTGGTTTAAACTTTTACATGAATGTATATAGGTCAGTGGTCCACATGATGACTGAGTAATGGGAGAAGGAGAGGAAGCAAAGAGTTTACATTGTTTTAAGTTCTCTCAAGCCATTAACATAAAACTTGAAGGGTTTTATTAATCCATATCATGTTAGTATTTCATTATTTGTAATATTATAGTTGGACAGGGACACTATTTTGTTTTTATACTCTCATTCAGCTTTTTAAAGGACATTTTCCAGCTAAGAAGGTTGCTTGAGCTTTTCTTTTTCTTGCTTGTTTAGCCCTGTGTCTGATTACTTAATATCTTATAAATACATCAATTCAAAGCAGAGATTTACCATTTTAACCTGTCAGTTAACTGATACTTAAATTGTTCATAGTTCAATGATTCCCTATTTATTACCTCCGCCAAGGAGGTAATGTTTTTTGCCCGTGTCTGTGTATTTGTCAGCAGTATTACGCAAAACATACTGAACCAATTGGCACCAAACTTAATGGAGGGATGGGGCATGGCCCAGGGAAGAACCCATTAAATTTTGGGGCAGATCTGGAACATTTACTATGAATTTTTTTCTCTGAAGTTTGGAGTATGTTGTTTGACATTGGCCATGGTGGAGGTATGCGCTCTACTGAGTACCATTCTAGTTTTGATATTAATTTAACTGGGGTTCTCTTTGGAGAAAAGTCTATCAAATAAATTATTCACTTGGAAACTTCCTTTCCCACCTGTATCACTCACTAAGGCTTTAGAAATGAAGAGTAACAATGTGATTCACAGAATGATTCTCAGATGGCAAATTTAAACTAATTAAATCTGCATATAAACATTCTTTACAGATCTGTAGAAGGTTTGAGACTGTATCACATCAAAATGTTTTTACAGATTTTATACGCAAGTGCTTTGCTTAACATGATCTTTAAAAATTCTGTTTATAAAATGCATATGTATAAAACAGTGAGTACAATTGTACAGTATACACTTAGGACCTTCAAATACTAGAGTAAAACTGCTTATATATTTCTGTTTGAAGAGTTGTGAGCCTCTCCAGTCACTTTTGCTTCTTTCTACAGAGAGTGAAAAGACCAGGGATATGTGATTTAAAGCACTTCAGCTCTATGAAACAAGCAGATAAGGCAATTATGTTTGTGCCATATATACGTGGTGTTTAGAGATTTAGAAACTAATTAAGAAAAGTTCAAATTAAATTACTAAGAATGATGTATGATAAAATATTGAGACTCATTTGAACTACCAAACTTACAGAAATCACAGGATTTCTCAGAGACACAGCTGAAATAATTATAACATAACATAACCATACCCAGGAGACTCTCAGGGTAGTATGTGAAACAAGAGGTTATCATTACAGTACAAAAACAGAAACCCGTCACATGAATATTTACAGTGTCGAAAACACTTCAGGAGTGTAGGCTTATTAATAAGACACGTAGGCCAATACTAAACCCTTTTACAGCTCTTTACTATACCGTGTGTGTGTGTGTGTGTGTGTGTGTGTGTGTGTGTGTGTGTGTGTGTGTGTGTATTAACACAAACTATCCACACATGATAGAGTTTTCTGGGATACATTCATGGACATCCACAGCTCAGTACACACAGATGTGTTTTACACCCTTTTAATGCTATTTTCATGAAATAAAAAAATTAACACAATTAATTAATTGCGTTGGGGGGAAATAAGGCCAAGAGATAGGGTTTTATTTTTGAAGAAATTAGTGCTAGCATGAATGTTGCTTGTGTACTGCTACAGAATCTAAGATGCACACTGGCATACAAAACATGGCCACCTTTGTCTAACATGTCTAGGGGTAGGTTCCATTGTTTTCATCGTAGGAGACGAAAGTGTTAAAGAAACTGGTGCTCTTGGGAATGTAGGCCGTTTCATTCTCCGGCCAACACCTCTGCCTCCCTCTCTCTTTTCATGCCGCTCATCTGTCTGTACCAGTTTATCCCTTCTCCTTTTCTCAGTCCTCATAGCTTGTTTTGTAAATCAAATACTTTTTATCCGTAGCCATAAAATATAAATTTGGGAAAGTCTTTTGGATTTCATGTAATTTTGTGCAATTTACGTGAAACTTTTGAGTAACTGTATTGTGCCTGATAAAACAGATCATGTTTTTCCGGTTCAGCTGTATGTATTTACCTTTGCTGTCGGAAATCTTCACTTTCTCTTTACCTTGCCTACCCTATCATGCTCCTCTCCCACCCACCTCTTACTTTATCTAAGCTTCCTCTCCATATCTCTTGTTGTCACTCCTTTAGTGCTGCCCCCTTACTTTCCCCTTATGTCATATTTATTATGATAAAATGACCAAGGAATCAGTAAAAGTGCCTCCTCTCTTACCAACACACTCTCTCGCGTATCTCTTAACGTGACCTCATCCAGTCTGAGAGGAGAAGCAGAGGCAGATTTAAGTGTTGAGGACCGTGATGTTTTAAAACAAGGCGAGGAACAGGAAAAGGATCGCAGTGGTGTTACAGTATTCCCATTGAAGAGTCAAAGGAGAAGAAGAAGCAGAAGAATAAATAGTACCAGTGGGGTCAGAGTGTCTTCCAGCAATGTGAGTGATAACCAATTATGAAAGTCCAAATCAATGCAAATCCAATGGAGTTCTCAGTTCACTTGTATATTAATGAGTCCCTCTGGCCGGGTTTGAAATAACTTGTGGGCTTACTAGCAAGCTGTTCCTTATGAAGTAGCCAAAGACAGATCTAGATTTATTTTATTATCTTCGATTATATACACATGACCTTGACCCTTTATACCCTTAACTCCAGATCCTATTTGTATGAAAGTGCTCCCATCTGATGAGAGGTGACAGACCAGATCCAGTGCCTTCTCCGTCATTCTTCTCCTTTCAACTACCCGTGCCTTTGTCCTGAACAATTCTTTTTTAGTTCATGTCATGATTTTTTTTTCAAACCATTTCCTCCCAGCCTCTCTCTGGTGCTTTCTCTCAAAGTTTATGCCTCACTCTCATTCTCCTCTCCCCCTTCTTGTGTTTGCTATCTCTCACATTCTGGCCTCATATTTCTTTCTGACTCTGCCTCTCATTAGGGCCTCTATCTTTCTTGTCCACTCGTCTCTCTCTCTTTTCTTTAGCCCCTCTTACCTTCGCTCCACTCATTCTTACACCTTATCCTTGCCTGTTTTTACTGTTTATCCTCTGCCTATCCCCCAGTGCCATTCTTGCTCTTAACCTTCTCTCACACTCTCCTCCTCTCCCTTTTTCATTCTTCCATTTTCACGCGGCATTAAGTCAGTGAGCAGTGTATATAACCTAGAGAGAGAGGAAGGGAAGAGGAGAGAAAGATTGAGGGAGACACCTAAAGAAATTCTCTGATGTTTTCTATGTGCTGACAGTGACAGGAGGAGGTCATCTATCTCCTCGGTTTTCTCTCGTGCCTCCTCCCTCCCCAGACAGCTAATTCAATATGTTGAGAACAGGACAGAGCACTGTTCCTTTGTCAACAAATTTCATTAAGCAACATTAGCAGCGCTATCAAAGAGGTGACAGGGAGGAAATGATGGATTCAGATTAGAATATGGAAAATGAAAGTGTTGGAGAAGCAAAATGGCTAATGTGTGTGTGTGTGTGTGTGTGTGTGTCAGTGCATGTGCACAGTTTCATACTTGCCACACTCGTCCCCAGCCACTTAACAGGCAGAATTTACATAACCCATTTGAATTTTCATTATTTCTCTTGGAAGGATTTTGTAATTGGATTTTTTTTCCCCCAGAATTTCTTTGGCCAGACTTATGTAAGAGGAGAGAAACACTGTTAAATTACTGTACCTTTTGAAGTAGTTAAAGCTGGGTGTGGTTTCCAAATTTTCTGTCCTGATAGTGGTATTAACATTTTCTGAAAAAGGAACCTTTTCAGTAGTACTTTCCTTACATTCACATATTTGTCTTTGTAAATGAATCCATCTAAAAAGAAACCTTAAAATGGAAATCATTTACCATCACATTTGCCAAATTCTTACTTCCCAAAATGATACAGCAGTGCTAAAATATATATGAACAATCCATTAAACAGATTTTTGCAAAAAAGGTACAGAGGGATCGATGGCATGGTGAGTAATGCTAGACATTTTTTTATTCTGCATTGTAGCAAAAACCATAACTTCCTGACTGAGATGGCTCACTCTGACCCACCTTTTTTTGTGTAAGTTTTTGTTTTTTTACTGTATGTGAGCGTGTTAGATGTACAGTGGTCCGTTTTTTTGGGGGTGAATTAACTTAGACGCTTAAGAAGCTAAATGGAATCGGAGGAAGAAGATGGAGCGGAAACTTAAGAGGACTTAAGTCAATTGCAGACAAGGGTTCGATACTCTAGTCATTCAAAGGCATCACACATTCAGTAAGTATGTCTTGAAAATGCAGACCCAAGAGGAAGGAAAAACAATAAACAGTCACTCTGCTGATTATTGAGGACAAAGAGGCACAAACTATGAGAGTATTTTTTTTGTCTGTTTAAATACACTATGAGATGAGGAAAACCCAAAGAACACATTACAGGCAATCTCTGCTGAAAGTTTCCCACAGACATGGATCAATCAATTATTTGAAACTAGCCATAAAGTTTGTTTAAGTCAACTTTTAGTGTCGAGTGGGTGAGGATTACCTTTTGGAACAACTTTTGGAAAAGAGTCACAGACCAGTATTTTAGGAGCTTTCAGACAATGACTCACTCTGATTAGAGAAATCTGGCCTGGTGCTAACTGTTGTCAAATCTGACCAACTCATTTCAACTGGTTGAATAAGAGTGGGTTAAAAACTCTGCATCTGTTTTGCGACAAAATACCACAAAACAATGGAAATATGCACTTTATTCTCTCAATGCAGAGCTATTTAGCTTTCAAAAACATCTTAACTGGATCAAATTTCATTATTTTAATACAGGTGTAATTTAAACAAATATGTGCACAGTGCAGCTGCATCAGCTAGGAAAATATAAATACTGTATTGGGGCTTGTTGCCTTTAATATTAAATGATTTGGTCAGCGATTGACCTAATCGACAACATCGGCCAGCGACAACATCATTCCCTAGCAAATAGTTTCTGAAACAGGCCTTGTTCCCTGAAAGTGTCAATCTAAGGGTGTGTTTGTCTATTGGTAACTTTTGCAACTTGTTTCATTGCTTTTCTTCCAGTGCATACTGAGATTATGCCTCACCTCGAAAAAACCAAGAACAGAGATAAGAGGATATGTAACACTAATTAAAGAAAAAACAACAAACATGAGAAAATGAACGAGTGAGATATCTTTGTATATTTGAATTTTCTTAATAACTATTATTCTTATCATTTAAAGGAACATTTTAATATCTCTCATACTTGCTAGCAACTTTTACCTCTAATTTACAGTAAATTTAGACTTAATCTAGGGTTTCCACTCAACATGGAACACATGTAAACTTGACCTTTAAGGAGCTTAAGTGTTGGCAGTCTGCACCACAGGAGTGCTTTACTGCAGCCATGCTTCCTCTGCTTAACTCTTTCTTAGCTAAAAAAGCAGCAGAAAGGACAGCAAATAAATGTCTGACTTCCAAACACTGAGCCTGACACATCTTCAATCAATTATGTTTGGTTAGATTAAAATTATCAAACAATATACAACAGAGTAGGACACAAGGAAAGTGTGTCAGAACTGTGCATGAGAAAAATGATCAGCCAATTTAAAAAGAGGTTCACAGACAGCAATACAGCAACACATTGACAAAACATGTGAAACAGTGACAAAGATTTGAGGTCACCAGCTGGTTTATAACACATGGCAACTTCACATCTGTCCAGTAATACTGTAATGTGTCATAGACAGGTGTGTGCACACACGCACATGCAGATGCACACAGACACACACGTACACACACAACCACACAGTTAGTTACGTGGGGATTTGGGGACTCTGATAATTCTACCTAATGATTTCTCAAAGACAGTCCACTGAAGTAGGATATAGTTGCAGCAACACTATTCACTGGACAGTGAGTTGCAAATTCACCACAATCACTTCCACATTTGATGTTCTGCAAGATGTCTTAACACTGGGAAACAGGTTCATACTACACACACACACGCACGCACGCACGCACGCACGCACACACACACACATGCAAACACCCTCAATTGTCTTGTGATTCAAATGGCCTCTTGCAATTTCCAATGGTTTCCCTTTTGTCACGTCCCCCTCCATGTATTTCTTTTCTTCCCTCCCTCCCCTCACTCGTCTGGCTCTCTGGCAGCTACAGGCAGCAGTGATGGAGTGAGTATATGTGTCTTATTGTTTGTCTTGAAAATAGAATTTCAGCAGATGGATGGAGACATTCTGCAGGAGAAATATAATCTAAAAGCAAGTATGCACAGAAAGAATGGACTGTTATGGTTACCGGCTTCCTCTTTCCTAGATGGGGGAGTAATAGATTCGATTGTTCTTTTGTGTGTGTATGTGTGTGTGATCTGTGATATGTTGGCATGTGTCCTAATAAAGTCTGACTTTGTGTGTGTTCTTGACGTTTGACTTGTGTGGGAGGTGAAATGGGGAGATAGCAGAAATTCATTCCTGTATTGACTATAAAGGAAAGGAAAAACCTTAGCAGAAATTAACCCTAATCTGATATTTGCAATCAAACCCACATTTCACTACCTACACAGTGATGCAGATGGATTATCGTGTCTGGGGATGCATAACTGATTGTTTGCATATCAGCCTCTGTGTGTCGATATTTAAACAGACTGTGTGTGTACATTTTTACCAGAGTGACAAGAAGACAATAAAAGAGAGAGTGAATGTATTTTCCATATTAATGCTCCTCTCTCCTCTGCCTCCCTCTGAGATGTTGAGTGATGCAGAGACAATGAGCCAAATTTCCCCATGGGGATTATGAACAATTCATGTTATTTTATCTATATTCATATCATTTCATCTTTTCTTATTTTTATCTTATGAGCTCATGAATATGGATTCTGTTTTAATAGGATGTTCTCTAAATTTTAGGGAAGAAAATGCAACTTATGCCTTCATCTATCTATCTATCTATCTATCTATCTATCTATCTATCGTGTGTATCTTTACTTCTCAGACATTTTGATGAATATCTAAAGGGATTTAATATGATTGAATTAACTTGTGAAAGTGCGACTAAAATAAATCTATCATTTCCTTGATTTTTATGTCACATACACAATCATAAAGCCCTCAAAAATGATGTCTTCTGCCACATAAACAATAACAAACATGGGCAGTAACACAAAGCATAACTTTTTGGCCCGTCTACTAATGCAATGTAAGTGTAAGGCGGCACTAGATGGTTAGAAGCATCACGTGATTGGAGAACATACTGTATATCTGCCATTAACTACAGTAGATCACAGTTACTTAATTTCAATGTGTCAATATTTCTGATGTTTAGAGAAACTGAGATTGAGTAATAAATACAGCAGTGGGGTTATTAAAAGCATGCTAATGTTAATATATAGTAATTAGTAATCCAACACCATGTGGCTCAGATTCAACACACACACGCTTACTGGCATACTGGTATTCTGACCAGAAGGGTCTTCTCTAATAACTCTCTGATAAGAAAGCGTTTATATGAATCCTGAAATTCACTAGGCATTTTTAATAAAAAAGAAAAGCCTCTGCCAATTAATGACAACTGTCTCTTGATTTAATCTGCTCCTTCATTAGTTTAAGGGTGAATGATGGAGGGAACAGAGAGCAATGCTATAATGGAGAAGTGTTTTACCAACTTCACTGCTGCATAATTAATTCCTCCCCATCTTTGTTCAATAGAAACTATAATTATGTGCTTGGCTCATTGAGAGCTTGGCTGCGGGAGTTAAGGGAGAGGATGGGTGTGTCTGAAGAGAAACAAGATCTATTTCCAGATCTTGGACTGTGTCGACAGCTTTACACTCATTTTCAGTGTTGGCTCTCTGTTTCTTCTGAGTTTCCTGTCTGTGTCAAATAAACAAACATACCATCTCTATCTGTCTTTCTTTTTTAAGTACCCTTAAATCTAAAAACACTTTCCTTCGCTGACTTGAAAATGTGCCTATTGTGCGTTTGTGTCGCTGTGTGCTTCCAAAGAATATCTTTGTTTCTCTTCCATTCAACCACCCAGTTCTCTTTGTTCTGTTACCCCCTTCTGTATGCTTTCTGTCATCTTTAATGAGAGGAATTTAAAAATCTCCAGCAGTACCCATTTTGCTCTCTTTTGACTTTCACGCTGTAGCTTTTTCCTTCCTTTTTACCGCTCACCGCTTGCGTCTGTTTTACCGGCATGTGTACTGTAAATAAACTTTATTATAATGCATAGGAATGCAGGATCTCTTAGGGCAGAGCTGATGCTTTGAAATATCATGCAGATTAAGTATTCCTGCCTCATTCTCGCTGACAACACCCGTTTTCTTACTGTGTGTGTGTGTGTGTGTGTGTGCGTGTGTGCGTGTGTGTGTGTGTGTGTGTGTGTGTTTGTGTGTGTGTGTGCGTGTGTGTGCATGTGTGTGCGTGTGTGTGTGTGAGGGGGGCCTGTTTGTCAGTCAAACCTCCCAATCTTATCTTATCCACTCACTTCGCTTTGCTCGATCTCTCACCTATATATGTGCTGTCAACCACTTTCAGATCCATCATTGCCCAGTCCAGCTACCTCACTTTCTGGCTCCTATACCCTTTTCCAGTTTTTTGTTTTTTTAGGGGTTTTTTTTACATAGCTTTCCTCTGGCTGGCTGACACAGGAGAATATACTATAAATGGCTTCAATGCATTCCACAATATTAATAAAAATATGTTTTCTGATACTGTTATAATATGAGAAATGTAAGCCAGATTAAATATAAAAACTCAAAATGATGATATATGAAATAAGCTGTGTTCTATTGTTATCCATTAAATTAGACAAAACTCTTGACACATTTTAAAACAAAAGCTTCAATAGGTCATTATGTTATTTTATAATTAAAATTTGCTTTAAATCTTTAATTTGGACAACAGAATTTTGTGGAATGATAACATTATATGATTTAATCATCATAATATGGCTCCAATGAAAGTCAATTTTTGATAATATGTACATTTTTAACATGAACACTTACTTGAATGACAAATATCTGACACATGTATATCGCAATTCTCTGTCACTATGTGCTGTTAGATGCAGATTAAAGAGTTCTGAACATTTCCTATTATTACAGTCAGAACAGTTTGAGGATGTGCAGCCTTGGCAAAGGTATTCGCTCTCTAAGTTCTTCCGTGTTTTCAGGGTTTGTTTGTTTTTATGTTTAAAGGTATTTTACATTGTTGTGTGCCATGAATGTCGAATTATAAAAATAACTAAACAAAAAAAATAAACAAGCCACATTGTTAAATCATCATGGTATTTTGTCTGTTCTGTCTATTCTCTCTAACTTCTTCCTCTCAATGGAAGTCTTAAACCCAAGCAATTTAACCTTGACGAGAGCTGCAGAAATGTGGCAGTCAAAACACACACATCAAGGATATACAGATGCATGGGAGGGAGAAAGTTGGAGAAAAAAAAACAACAGAATGATAGATGTACACAAAAAAATAATGGAGCTATGTTAAGGACAGAGTAAAGGAAGGGATGTAAAGGCAAGAAAAATTTGGATCCATGGAGGACACTGTGGGACAACACAGCTGAAACCAGTGTTTGGATAGGCACTCGCTGTTACCTCAGATTTACTCCTAAATGTTGACTGATGACTAAATGATTTTGATATGGAATGCTGCCACTTACAGTTACAGCTTATACTGAGGGAAAAAAAACAACTATATGGTCCATTCTGTATAGTTCATCACAATGCATAACAAATCATCCTGAAAAAAAAAGGAAGCTGTCACATTTATTGCCAGAAATGTCCTTAAAACAGCAGGAAAATGGGAGAAATGCCTCCCTTACAGGCCTTTAGTGACAATAAAACACTACAGGTTTATAGTTGGGCCAAAAGACAAAAAAATATAATAGGATATATTATGTACCACACCTGGCTTTCCTCTCCGATTACTCAGTGCTGGTCCTGGTTTAGTTATCAGTATGTTATGGACACACTATCGCAAGCATTGGGCTAAACAGACTGCAGACTGTGGACTAAAAAATATGGTATCATGTGAATAACAACTCTTGATTTTGTAGCAAGCTCACTGTGAAGAGCTACAGGACCTCACTCTGAGTAAGTCTATCCATATGCCTCAAATCCGGATGACAACACAGTGCTAAGAAGCCGACAGGAGAAGACGGGAGGGGGTCGGGGGGTTGTGAGTAAACGCCACAAAGTAAAATTACTGTATTATGCAAATAAAAACAGGCAGGATATTGTGGCTGTCATACTGTAAAGAGCTAAAGAACTTCACTAAAAATGTATTTATTCATGTGCACCATACCACACCCAGTTAATGACAACACAGTGCCATAGTTTGTCAGAGGCTAGTCACGACAGGCTGTGTGACCACGGAAGCACAGCGGCAGTGTCACACCGAGTTTGCCGTGGGCACAGCACATCAACGCGGCTAGCACGATTTAAATGCGACACTGCCACGGGCGAAAAACGCGCAAACGCACTCACCGTCCGTGGGTCTACCTGGAAGTCAGCTCGTCGGTGTCCCGGGCAACTCTTAACCCCGACTGCAAGGATGAGAAACGCTGCAGCTTCAGTTGAGAGGCCGTTGGTGGTGGAGAACAGTGGCTGAATGTAAGCACCGACAGCAGAAAACTGTGCTGCTATCTTGGCTAACGTTAGCATAAATGTGTGTCCTTCAGGAGTAACAAAAGTTTTTTTTTTTTGTCCAGTTCCCAGTTTTGCTAGCAAAGCCCTTAAGCAACACGTAGCCTGAAGACTACAGGTGTGTCACAGTCTTTTTCTCCCTGCTGTAGTGTTTCCCCCAGAGCCCTCCTCCGCGGTTGGGGTTAGGAGTTTGGTTTAGGTTATGGTGGGGCCATGGACGGATTACGAGACTATGGGCCCCGGGGCACAGACAGGTAGCCCCCCCCCCTCCACAAGAGAAAGAAAACTATTTTGGGTTTGATTGTGGTGGTTTGGCATCTCTCTGTGTTCATTCTGTGTCTTTTAACTGAACTCTGTGACTTTTAAAAAAGAAATATCAACAGTCACTGTATACAGATGCACAGACCAAGTGCCCCCCTGACCTTTCGGGGCCATGGGACTGTGCCCAGAAGGGCCGTTCAGTACTCCAATCCATAGATTAGGTGTAGCAGAGATAGCTGTTTGGGGCTAGGGTAAGGTTGGGGTCAGGTTCAGCTAAGGGAAAACATGTTGACAAGGAAATTGACTCTGATGCAACTCCTGGTTTCATAGCAACAACATCTTCAGGTTCACATGCAGACAAGGGGCAGCAAAGGCACAATGGCATGCTGGGAGCTCTTGGCCTGTGGAAATGTGGGAACATACCGTTCCATCATAGAGTACAGTTTTATTCATTATGTTTAGCATGCACCTTTCTTTCACATACACCTCCCAATCAGATAATGTGCAGTGTCCTATTTAATGAATAAGAGCAAGAGATGCTAGCTAACAGTCAACTATGAGTTAACTTGATAGAGAAGGCTTTTACTGGAATTACTTTGATATGATTCTCCACAAAGCAAGGACTGTTGATATTTTGGCAGTCTACGCAGTTTCTTAGTTTAGGCAGTAAAAATCATTGGGATTGTTGAATTCTGTGATATCCTTAGGACACATTGAACACACACAGCTCACATAGTTCCATGAGCGATAATAAGACAATTAAATTTCTCTGTTGTACACCAAAACCCAACGGGACCATCTGTTTTCACAAAACCTCTCTTTGTATCTTCCTCCAAAAACAGCACGTTACCAGGGCAACAGCTACAGGAGTGCTTAATTCTTTCCAAAAGACCTGAATATAGTAACACTTAAAAACATAAGATTTCGGGCTACATATCAATACAGTATTTTGTTAAAATGTCTTTTGCAGATTTAGTTACAAGTAATGTAATCAGTACACATAAATAACAACTCCAAGTTTGAAATCCAGTCAAAATTTAAAGTCTATTTTGATGTAAGAGAGATTCAAAGACGTGTGAGTAAAAGTACAGCATCAACTCAGACGGATCCAGTATTACTACTTTATCTTTTATCCCTGTCTTACAGAGGGACCCTGTTTCAAAATCAAGTTTTAAGACCTTAATTTATCTATTTCATATGATGGTCACATGGCATATGTTCCAAAATATAGCTGTGTTCAGTCAAATTGCCCAACACGATTTAACATAACATGATACCATGTCATATTCCAGCATAGCATTACTGCTTGGTCGTGGAGTTGTATTATGCTGCAACAGGGTACAATACACAGAACGAACACAATGCACAGTAGGTGTACTGTACTGTAGGTGTGTGTGTGTGTGTGGGGGGGGGGGTCAGCAGGGGCTCTACAGCAAAGTTTTTACTCTAGGTCAATGGTTGTTGATCCGTAACAGGTGTCATTTCCTCTCAG
Organism: Xiphias gladius; assembly: GCF_016859285.1. Taxonomy (NCBI): domain Eukaryota; kingdom Metazoa; phylum Chordata; class Actinopteri; order Istiophoriformes; family Xiphiidae; genus Xiphias; species Xiphias gladius. The sequence continues at coordinate 16,278,755 of NC_053422.1, forward strand.
CAGAATTCCCCAGTGACATTATTATTCTGTCTGAGAACAATGCAACACGTCACGATAAACCTGAATCACACAAGAGCATAATTAGATGCACATCACCCCTGCTGACAATATTATCGATGCTGTCACTTCAGTGTTTTCTGAGTGATTGTGAAAAACTGATGGCCATTATGTTTTCTGCTGCTATGTCATTCTAAACTGATCTGAGTTCAACATAATACAGTGTTTGATATTTGATCTATCGCACAGATTAATAGTCTCTCCTGAACTTTTCCTTGTGGGCCCAAACAAAAAATAACACACACACACATACACACACTTGACAATACAGAATAGCCATATTAGGCCTTAAGATTTAATTTTGCAGTTTTGTGTTCAGTCTAGCACATCACAGATAAAGAATGGACTGGGAAGAGCATTGTATTGTCTTTAAAGTAAGAATTCAATGTCAGACCCAATTTCTTTATGCCGACTTGTTCAATACCAACCAATGGATCCACTTTCAATGGTTTACCATGTATTAAAGTGTAGCCTTGACTGGCTCAGAAGCACCACCATCAAGCATCAAATATAGGTTTAAAACAGATCAGACTCTATTCTTTCTTTCTGCTTCTGAAACTGTCAACAAGGCCAAAAACACACTGATAAAGGACGTCTCATGGTAATTTTTTGAGGAGATTTCATTCACCATCGCGGTCCAAATTTCCCCACCTGCTAATTGAAATTGAACAAACTTCCTGTCGAAAACTTTCCAGACCTCTGCAGCACTATCCCCTGATATTGTAGCCTAACCCTGTTCCAGTTACAGTAGCAACCTCCCTTTCAGGGACTTGCTTTTTTTGTCCTTCATGCTACCTGCTTTTTATTACTCACTCTTATGGCCACTGCCTTTATGGGTACAATAATTATTTAATTTGAGTTACAGATACACCTCCACTGTAGATTGGAATAGTTTCTTTTTGAAAGCCTTTGACTGGTTGACTTTCACATTCCATCAGTTTATTATGTAATGTAGTTTTTATTTAAAATGTAGGTTTGCTTTATTTATGGGCTGTTTTACTGCAGTTAGATCTGTGCATCCACCATTATATCCCCTGATAATATTCTAAAAGGGTGATAAACCCATCTTTTACCTGTGTTGTAACCACTGTGGTTTGTTGGTTGGTTTGATTTTTATCAGCTTGACCTGTTGTAACAGGTTTCTCTATCCCCCTGCAAAGGGGTTAGTGATATGTACTCTACAATAGTATCAATGTAGAGCTAATTCAAGTGCATCAGTCTTCATATCCTTTACTCAAGTAAAAGTGTCAATACAACGATGTCGAAATACCATGCAATGCTGCAATCAAAATCCCACTTAAGTAGAAGCACAGGATTATCAGTTAAATGTTCTTAAATTATCAAAAATAAAAGTAATCATTATGCAGGAAATTGATTATTTTATTACTATATATGAAATTATTATATTGTTAAACTAAATCAATCAGTCTGTAAGTAGCCCTCCTTCCCCCCTGCAAAGGGTCAAAAGATAAATCTGAGGGGTCATGATATGACTGATAGAGTAGAGAAGCAGAAAGAAAGAAAGTACTGCAAAAGTGCAATAGTTCTGTCTGAAATGTTGAGGGGTAAAAGTATAAAGTAGTATAAAATGGAAATACTCAAGTAGTCTTAAGTACAATTATCTCTATCTGTGGTACAGTACTTGACTATATGTACTGAGTTACTTTCCACCACTGCCTTGTATGAACTACTGTACAGCTACTACATTGTTTTCTGTACAACAGTCTCATTTGTTTATATTTGTTTTAACAGTTGCTTTACTATCATATGTATCCTCCAGTAGCTTGTGTCTTTTTCCAGCCTCATGTGTTGTTTTGAAGTAGATGCTGATAAGCTGCCAACCTGGCACCCCTGGCTGTGTTTCATTTGTTTTCAACTTTTTTCTGCTTTTCTCTCTTCTCCCTTCACTGGTGATTCATTTGTTTTTCTGTTGAAAGAGATGAGGGCAAGAGGAAGGCGCATTCACAGGTGGCTGCTGTGGTAAAAAAAAAAGTTGGGGATTAGATTTCACACTCTGTGAGTGTTTGTACGTGTTTGGAAAGTTATTTCCAACTGTGTTATAAGGGAGTATGGAACATCTAAGTCAGCACCCCAGGTAGAGTTTATCACTGCCTCTAAATCTTGCTAATACACAGGATACCTATAGAGCATAACAAATTCTGCCAGACTCTACTTCTCACCTGTTCAGTTCTTTCTGTGAGTGGCATTGTGTGTCTTTATCTTTTGTGCTTTAACCAACAAGTTATACATATTTTCTCCTTCATGTTTCGAGTTCCCATGAGACCCTGTGGTTTGCTAATTTCAAAATAATCAGAAAACTAGTTGAGATTTTTACTATTCAGGGATGTTTTCTATACTGAAAGCATCAGTATAATTGAAGTTCTGCTGTAACTGTGCAACCCATTTAACCTCTCCAGTGCCCTTGGAGAGGCTGTGACGCTGTTTGTGTGTCTGACAACTAATGTACAAACCTGCCTGACCTCGCTGCGGAGCTCCTGTGTTCTCTCTCTCTGTTGTACCCCTCTATGTGTGTGTTTCTCAGTGGGTAAACTTACAGCTTTCTGAATCATTTCCCAACAAAATGACCTCTGGCACAGACAGCCATGTCGTGCCTGTCCAAAACAATTTGGGACACACCCAGAGAAACAGATAAGAGGGGTGCTCTGAGACTCATCCTGAGCCGTGATGCAAAATCTATAGAGAGTGGAGGGGGAGGAGTTGAGAGACGGGGCAGTGGGAGTGATATAAAGTCACAGGATGACAAAGTGCAGGGAAAGAACTAGAGATGTATCTCAGCATCTTAAAGCTGTATGGGGGCAGTGAAGAGAAAGATGAGAGAGGAATCTTGCAGTCAGAACAGTTTTAGGTTGTGGGAGCAAGTACAATGAGAAACTCTGATAAAGACAGACAGAGCAAAAGAGGATTAATGAAGTAAAAGAGGAGCGAGAGAGAGGATGACAGGCTGGATGATCAGACTCTTGAAAGAATTGAGTCCAGTTAAGACCAAGTTTTCGTAGCAATAGCTGTGGAGGAAAAGTGAGAAAATATATTATTTTATATTATTAATTATATTATTCAGAAAGAGACAAAAAAGATTCTGATACTCGATAGGATTATTGTAGTCCTCCACAGAATACCATGTATCTTTAAATTTGAGGATTTTTAGTTTTCAGATAAGCTGAAGGATTTAAGACCATTAAGGGTTAAGTTGCCCTCAAGGCTTTATCCCCAGTTTCAATGTAAATCGGAAAAACAGACAAGAATTCAGAAAAACACTATAAATATACTTAAATATGTCTGTGGTATAGTATAAACAAAACAGTTGCTCCGGTACCAAAAACACATTAGCATGGAATCTGCTATCATTCCAAAAATCTTTGACAGGTTTTTTAAACTCTAAAGATGAAAAAGTTGAGAAAACTCAAAATTTGAAGGCACCAAACCAGCAAACCTTTGAGTTAGGTGATATAACTTAATTTCTTAAGTTCAGACAGTGACATAGAATTTTTTTACTTCCCTTGCCCTATTAACCTATTACGAGTAACAAATTTTTTTAGTATGCTGAATGCACTTGGTGTTTTTAGTTTGTAAATGAGCATGGATTCATGTTTTTTTTTAATGTAATTTGTCAAGCCCTTCTTCTTTATTCTTCAGGACAGTTCTTGCCTTCATGCAGTCACAATAAGCCCAGGACCATTGTTCCTCAGTATGACAACCCTGACTCAAGTGCCTGACACAAGAACGGGCAGAAAGTGTCTGAACAACAGACCTGTCTTCATCATGGTTTGCACTGTTTTACTTTTGATCAGAGAGAAGACCATCTGACACCTCGGGGGCACATATATAAAAAGGCAGATAACTGCTAGGGAATTTTAACCTTAATGCAATACATGCACAATAAGCTAACAATGTTTCTAAATAACTTGAATCAATGAGTTAAGTAAACAAGAAATCTGACATTTTGACAATTGAACGTTATGTGATAAATTAACAATTTAAACTTTAAAACCGACAAACTTCTAAACTTCAAATCTAATTATGCTTAATAATAAAAGAAACGTCCAATTAATATAACTTATTCTGACAGCAAAAAGGATAAAGCAAACAGCGAGTGAAAATTGTTTTCCTGCCCAACTAACGAACACAGGTTAGCAGAAGGTGCTCTCGTTATGATGAATCGCAGACTAAGATTCAAAATTACGAGGACAGGAATAAGACACTAGTTTCATTTGTTGGCACAATTTCAATTTTAACTTTAAGTGCTGAAATTTAAGTCGCTATGACCTAACAACCTGTAATTGCTATTTATTTCAAAGAATAAATATTTTTTTACATTTTAAGTCATTAATGCTATGTGATACTGTAAAAGTTTTTTTTTCTACATCAATAATGTTCTTAACCACAGACGTAAATCAGATCTATAGTGTCATATGAAAAAAGTAATTTGAACACACATTATTTTGAACAGTTTGAAAAGCTTCCAAAATCACGATGAGCTGTTTGTTTACTGATATGAATAAAACAAGGGAGATTAGTTTTTTCAAACAAAAGCCCTTTCTGCCACCACTATTCCTGATACCATCCTGTACAAACATATATACATGGAAAACAAGCAGAGCTTTACACATAACAGAGCCTCTTTGTAATTCAGGAAGGTTTAGCCAAATTTTCAATCAGGAAGACTATCTTTATGCTTACTCTATTAATTACACATATTTCTCTGTCTTTTCCTTTCCTGCTTCCAACTAAATCAGCTGACTTCGGGCGATTACACTTTTCAATTCAACCAATCAGAATTTCCCACGACCTCTGTGAACCAATCATCTTCATGCTATCAAACTGTTCCTCGCTCTGCTGCTGTCAGTGGTCATTTCACTGTCAGACCGAAGTGACCTCCTCCACCAGTTTTTCGTTAGGAGCAGCTGTCAAGGTGGTCCTTCCCATGAGTTTATCAGAAACACCGCTCCATATAACACCCATTCAGATATTCAGCTAGACTGTTTTGCGCTCCTGTACCACCATCAGGAATATATTCCTGTACAGCTCATGGCGTGACTACCCCAGTAAAATGATGGTGTCACAATGGGGTCTACTCACCAAAGACTCCTTACACATGTCTTCCACTATTCCTGTTTTGCACACTAAGTCAAATGTATTAATTTAATTACAATTTAAGTCTTTCTTTCAGTTAGTCTATCCTGATTGAACTATAACTGCGTGGTGCTAAAACTCAAGGGCAGAGACTCATTTGCAAAAATTGTCTACAATACCAAGCTGCTGGCCAGGCAGCACAGACAACTGAATTTCCAGTGTAGATCAGCTGTATGCAGGAAGGCTCAGGCATGAATCAACAACACTAACTACCCCCTGAATCCTGAGTTTGAGTTTTCTCCTGTGTGGCTATTGCTGCAAAATACAAAAAGAAAGCAAAAGATCCTGTCTGCCTTGTGTTATAGACTCCTATAAGAAAGAAAACCAAACTAGTTCTTTAGATGTACAACTATTTTATATGTTGGATTTTCTTTGTATGTTGCTTCTATTATATCTTATATATATCTTATACTTGAGATAATAAGACAATTTTCCCTTCAGGCTCATTCTACTAAATAACTTACATACTGACAATTGTTGCCTCTTTCATAGTTGAAGAGCCATTTATCTATGATATATACTTTTGTGATATATGGTTTTTAGACAAAGATACCAGTTTGTTCTTTTACTTCACGTGTCTTGATGTGGTGTGCCAGGCTCCACTTGAACTTTAAGAAGCTGCCAGTTGAATGTAAAATGCCTCCTTTTGGAATATTAATACATTTTCGATCAGGCATGCCAAGAATCCATCTTTTAGATTGACTGTTTTGGTAAAAGGCAGAGAGCGTCTTCAGGGATTATTTTTGACCTGCACAAAAGAAAATGAAGGGAGCACATATAGAGATAGACTGATAGACAGGGAGGGAGAAAAGTCTTCTTAATTGGCAGTCAGACCCTGTCAGTGTCAGAAGTTTGAAGGAATGAGTGATTTGTTCAGCAGCGAAAGAGACTGACTTAAATTGGCAGTATCCAAAAATATGAGACAGGTTTGAAGGTGTTGACGGAGCTGTTTTCGAGCATTAATTTGATCACATCAAACCAATTCTCTGCAGGGATAATGTGTGGACAAAACTGTCTGTTCACACATTGGGAACCTCCCTTCCTACAGTTTTTAGTTACCTTCTTTCTTCCTTTGTTTATGGCTGGTAAGATCACTAAATCCACAATAATGCCCGAACCTCTTTTACCTGTAGTAGGCTTTGCAGGGAACACATACTGTACACGCTATCACGCACCACATAATATGATTACACACAAAAAAAGGAACTGCAAGCAACACTTTGTGTGCATGTACCTGTCAGCAAAGTCCAGAGATAATAAAATGTGAGGGATCAGTGGGTTTTATTATAGTTGTTCTCTGCGGATCCAGAGTGTAATTAGCTTTCAGAGCCGCAACTTTCCTTTGAGAAAACCTTGATAAGGGTAATCTATTTCCTCCCACTCCGAGGCAGCCGTGAGCCCACCACTGTGTTCAGTTACAGAATTTCCTATCTGTTGCTTTGGGTAGAGAAAGCCCAGTATCTTGTCGTGCTGGGAAGCAGTAATGACCGAGGATGTGTTCACACCTTTATTCTGGATCATCTCCCCAAACCAGAAAATGAAACTGTAGCATCATTTGTGTTCTAGTCTGCTCACACTGCCTTATAACAAAACAAACAAACAAACAAACAAAAAACTGACTCATATAGCCTCTAATTAAACTATGATTAGACAGTCTGCAGCAAAGGAAAATAATGGGAATAAAGACATACTTAAATGGGTATCATTGGACAAGGCTGAAACACGGTTTCTTCTATCATAAATAATAGACAAGGACCGCTTAGAATGTGTTCTATAAACTTGTGTTTTAAATTTTTGCCAGTTTTGGGCCGCTCTGCTTCATTGCAGATAATAGCTCTGACATGGAGTCAAGCATCCCTCCCTGGGGTACTGTTTTTTCTGGCCCCGGTGTCTGGTGAGAAACTCCTCTTGAGAGAGCCTCTCCTAACTGCCTGAGTCAAGAAACCTTGGTGCCCTTGCATGTTGCCTCTTCACTGCTACCCTGGAGGGAGGCCCAGCAGTTTTTGGTGCTATGCTGCATTGCAGTGCATCTCTCTGTTTGTTGTGTCCTCTCTAACAGTGGGCTGCTGTAAGAATAACCCCTCTGTGTGAATGCGGGTTTATAACATTAAACTGTTTTCTCCTTTTCCGTGTCTTCCGCTCTTCTGGAATATATGGGATAACACTTGGGAATCTTTACACCCTGAACACAACACTAGCAGCTGAGTGCGGTGCTGTTAAGAGTCCCTGAAAAGTTTTTTCTCTATTTCTGGTCTATGCTATCAAGTAACTCTTTTTTTGCAATATTTATCTATTCACTACTAGCTTTCCTTTTCCTTGGCCGTAACCTCACCGTCTGCCTTACTGTCTGTGTGTTGTCTGTCTTGCTAGAGGAATAGATGATCTCACACTGTACGAAAATGTATCAAACTTTTACTTCTGCTGACTATACTTTCTCTTTTGCTTCTCTCCCTTCTGGTTTCTCTCTAACTCTGTAGGTCTTTCTCTTTAGCTACAATATGTGTGTCAATGCCAGAGACTTTGTTCAGTTTATTGGGCCCCAGATTTTATCTGATTTGTTTGATGTAATTTTGAGGTTTGAGAGTGTTCCCCTAATTTTGGGTATTATTGTTTTTTCTCCTAATTTCATTGCAATAGGTCAGACATAAGTCAGTCAGTTGAGTTGTTAGATAACTGTTTTCGAGGTTTTGAAGTGGCAAGTGACAACTTTCAGCACCACGGAGAGCTCCTCTGCCTGCAGGGTTTCCTTGCTTCAGTAAACCTCACAGGCGTGCTGGAAAAAATCCGATTTGTATATTTTGAAATCACCACCAGACACCAAAATACTGGCGAGGCTTCTACCTAATTAATGTGATGCAAATGCAGGTTAAGAATTACAAATTCGATGTGGAAATAATGAATCACTTTGCTGGTTCAAATTGATTCATTCAGTTCAGCTCAAAGATTTGTAGTCACTCACTATGTAGTTCATTCACTTTTTTATAGTGCTAAGTGAATACATCCCCACTCAAATGCACTTCAGTAAGTACAACAATAAGCAAATGGATCACAGTTCATAACACCATGATAGAATCCGATTGTCCTCAGCTCCGTAGTACTTTAAGTCATTTGCCGGTCCAACCTGTTCAATTCAGCACAGTACAGAACTAGACCTATACAAGTATTGTTTATAAAGATGATAGCTAAGTGGCCACCTATTTGAAACAGAATAATGATATGATGATAGTTTCTGTGGCTTTTGTGGTCTTTCAGCAAGCTTTCAACAAGAAGTATTCACCTCTACTCTCAGTCAATAGTGAGAGGCTAAGCTGCTAAAAGCTGCTGATTCATTCAGAGACAATGGTGACTCAGTGAAGTCTATTCTGTTTGAAGACTCAGTGTTAAAGATTTGTTTGTAGGGTGCATGTATTGAACACCTCCACTACAAGTCCCATAACTTCAGTATTTAACTCAGGCCTTTTCTTCAAAGCTGCCTGGACGGTGCATGTGCTCTAAAAGAAGGTACTCCTGTAGCTGGAGGCCAAACAGAGCTCAGTTATTGAATCAGAATAGTAATATCACTGTGTCAACTTGTTACAACAGTTATACTTCATTTAAAATAATTTCTGTTCTTTTGTATAATTGGCTGTTGCAATGTTATCAGCATCGAATCCTGATGATGTCTCAGTGGAAAGAAAATCAAAACTCGCGGACATACTTTGAAAGTATAAATGCATTCCCTTTGTGTCATTTTATTCACGGCAAGCTCATATTCTTGCTTTGTTTTGTTTTTTTCATTTCGGCCCTTCTCATTTACGAGGCTAAAACATCTTTTTCAGCTAGAAATGCTGTGATGTTTTAGAAGATTTACAAACCTTGTCGAACCTGCTTTCCATACAAATGTTACGGAAAATGGCAAAAAAAGGCACCCATCTATTTTCTTTGGAAAAGATGACTTATACATGTGGCAGTACCAAAGCAACAGAGGTAAACATCAAAGCTGATTGCGGGCCACTTCTAAAAGAGTCAGATATCTGTAGTGATTTAATGTGTTTACATGCTTAACATTATCTCATTATTTTCTGGATGCTGAATCCCTTTTTTTAGATTGGGCATGTCATCAACATATTCTGTTTACTGTCACTGAAGTCCTTGATGAGGAACTGATTAGGATATGAATCCAGCATATAAAACCATCTGTCGGGATGCTGAGACATTTACACTCTTTATCCCATTTGCTGGTGGGTTTCATGCTCTATGAGTTTTCTCTTTTCATTCTATGTGGAACGTCAGATGTATTATTGGATTTACGAATGCCCCTAAGAGCACCGAGCAGAAACGTGAATTGCTGTGTGATGGAAATGCTACATTTTGCAACATTTTACACCTTGCACAATGGGACAGCCCAGGCAGATATCATCTCACAAGCTGATATGGCTTATGATCATGGTTCATTCTCAAGCAGACTGACTGAGCTGTTCTCTGGAGTCACTCAAGTGGAACTGAAGTTCTCATGCACAGGTTAAGTTAAAGATACAAAGCTCATTAAGCAACAGTCTATCACAACCCACTGCTCACTTTCAAACATTTCCTGCACACTTTCCCTCTCTTTCTCACTTGTCTCCAACACACCTACACACACACACACACACACACACACACACACACACACACACAAACCAACCACAACCACACAACTTTCATCTTTTAAACTTTTAATCTCATCATTCTCTATTTCCTTCTCTCACCCTCCCTCTTTTCCTTTCACCATCTGCACTTGCAATGTGGGAGATTTATGACTGTAAATTTACTGCTGAGATACTGCTCCCCTTTGCTTTGTGTCATATATTTTGATCTTTACAATTCAAAACTGGAACCCCTGCAGCTGCTCTTATCCTTCATCTCCCAGAGCCCCCCTGGTGGATGCTCGGATTTAGAGAAAGAGGGGGAGAGGAAATCAGGAGAATAACCAACTGAAGTGGGCCTGGATAGGATCCTTTGAACTCAGAGAGTGGTGAGTCTCTGGCTAAGCTGCTATAACAACACAATAACAATGATGTTTTTAAAGCACAGGGTTTGGTAAAATTTGAAAGAAAAAAAGCAAAAACCTCCCCAACCCTCGATACCCACTGTAATACATTTATCCACCCAACCATGATGTCTGTTTCAGTTTACATAGTGTGAACAGATAACTGCGATACATACATGTTACTGTCTAGTATTTTCTCAATATATATTTGTCACTGATATCAGTATTGTCAGTAATTTAGATAAAACAAAATGTATATATATATACATACATTTAAATACTGAAAACATTGTACTTTGAAGCCTCAAGTTTGCTATTTGATTAATCCTTAAAATATACCATCAGTGTCTTAAATTACATTTAAGGATATCTTTATCATCCCACCAGCTGCTTGGAGCAGTTCAGGGAAATGTATTGTTACTGGTGTTACAAACACTGATCTCTCTCTCTAGAATCTAAATGTAAATGTAAATAAGCCATTTGGCAGTAGCAGAAGGACAAATACTCAATCTCATCTCACATATCAAGTATCCCAACTTTACCCAGATTACTGTAAATGTCAAGGCACCCATTTAACACAGGCTACAAAATGATTAACATATACTGCATATATATGTGTCTTGTAAGAGCTCCTAAATGTCAAAATAAAGTATCTCACAATCAATCCGTTCCTAAGCTGCTTATGTTCCGAATGCCACCACTCACATAATACTTCAAGATGGCACAATGAGAAATGTGCTTTTAAAGCAGGAAGTCTCATTATTAGCCCATGTTACACAAACTTTCACCTCTATCCTTTAACCTTTTAAGGTTGAAGTGACTGTTGTATATTTCCAGGACACAATGACAGTGTCTTTCTTTCTTTCTATCTTTCTTTTTTGAACAATAAACATGTATGGAAGTAAAAGCCCTTCAATGGACCAATTTTCAATTTATGGCCCTAATATCCTCCATACAGGTTCATGGGCTGCCATAGTAGTAGTCTCATCTCATGTAGGTACTAAACACTGCAAAGATTAACTAAAGTACAGATGAAACCCAAATAGTTTTTCCACTAACATATTGTCGCATGAGTGTGACTTTAGATATAAAAGCACAACAACAAAACGCAATATCAAGCTTAAATGTCAGCAACTTTCCTCGTAAAAGAAAAAAGTGACATATCTGGAATTCCAATCTGCGAGACCTTTAAAATGTGAGCTAAAGCATAACTTAAACTACAAAAAATAAGTTTTCATAGGCATAATTTTGTTTCTTTCCTCTCTGGTGTCATTTTTGGTTTGCAGCGACCAAAAAGAAGATAAGCTGGGGGCTACCAAGAAAATGTGTCCTGTACAATTAAAACATACTGCCAAAGTAACTTGACTTTGGAATAGGGTCATTCCATTCCAACTCACCCAGAAATCAGAACTTTTCCCAGTTCATGTCATTGATTTTCTCAAAAAAATTAACAAAAAAAACAATTAATTCTATTCTAAAAAATTCTATTAAATTCATAGGACCTTCCACCGTATGTGTATATGTGTATTATAAGCCTCACCAATTGATTATTTTTCACTGGATTGGGTTGAAATTTGCACTGAACATCCAAGAAACTTTAAGGATAATTTGCAACATGTACATAGTTGTTGATTAATGTTTTACAGTAGTCAAATAAATAAAAATAAATATTTTTTTAACTGAACAAAGAAACTTTAACTTTCAAAAATTAATATCTCCACTAGTTTTCTCTTTCATGAACCAAATTTTGATTCCTTGCAGTATTAATATCATTCTATCACATCTTGCAGTTATTTGGTCCTGTGCCACAGATTTTGCTAAATATAGCTTTGAAGCTGAAAAACCTACTTTTCAGATATTTTGACTCTATAATTTCCCAGGAAGGATTGTTTTAATTTCTTTGAAACTTTTTTACGGGAAAGTGCAAACATTTATCGTAGATATATAAAAAATTCAAAGATGTTATGTTACCCCATCATCATTTAATATTTTTTTGAAACTAGCTAAATTTTCTTACTTTACACTGGCTGTAATTTTACATTCAGTGTTTTTATTTCATAGTTAGATATTTGTACTATGTTGACTTCAAGGTTTTCCATTTTATGTGTGACACCTGTTGAGCCTTTTTTTATTGGGTTCAAGAACTTTGCAAGTTACAGCTTGTAATGGCTGGTTGCACACTAGACCGTGTCATCTTGTTCCGTGTGTCTGGACAAAATATTAATCTTAGTTCCTTCGCTCAATACACATATATTATTTCCCAATTTCAAAGTTTTCTGAACTAATTTCTGACATAATCAGCTAGTAGCATTAGAAAGCAATAAAGCAAGTCTGGAGTAATCCCACTTGAAACAGGTTTAGGCAGATTATTGCAAAATGGATCGCAAAATACCCAGAGAAAAAGAGTGCAATTGTAATTGATTTTATGATTAAGCAGTTTGATGTTATAGTGAGATCATGGAGCCCTGCTCTATTGGAAAAAGCCTAGAAGAAGAAGCCAACTGTCACAACACAGTGTACACTACTGGAAAAGTTGATCTGTTGAGTTGGGAACAGACTAGGAACTACTGAAGTTGAGAAGTAGATGTTCTGAGTATAGAGATGATGCCATAGTTTGTATGCATCACTAGAGGTACTTTTTGGTAACATATACCGTCGCTTTCTTCAGAAACAGCGTTGGGATTCCTTCAACTTGCATCCCAACAGCAAACAGAGCTGCTCACTGAGGATCATAAATACGGCGAAAGCAAGAGAGCTTACAACAGTACAGGAGAAAAAGTCTGAAATTTCAAAATCGCAATGACATGACCTGGGAGGTCCTAGGTGAGTTGGTATGGAATTACCTAATAGTAAAAATCCTTGCATCCTCTTAAGGTCTCGCACTGTTAATGAAGGTTCTCTGTAAGAAAGTATCAGCCAAATGTATCAGCCATCACAAAGCTGAAAAGTGGTGCCACCTGTGAATCCCACATTTTATTTATTTTTAAACATCCACCCCTGGCTAAAGTGGATTTCATGGATGTTGATACATATGCAGTCACATGAAGAAGAGTAAAGAGAGTAAAAGTATCTATCCCAAAAGACTGAAGAGAAGCGTTAGACTACTGTGGATCAGGAATAATTATCACCACAGGTCTCAATCACTAAACCACAAATATCCTGTGCTAACACACTAATAACCTAGGAACTAACTGCTAATTGTAAAAAAAAAAAAAAAAATACATAAAACAGCTGCATAAAGACCACTTTCTTTGTGCATCGGACTGATTAACTCTGAAGCAGCTGCTACTGTAAATGACAAATAACTGATAACTAATAATTATTTTTATATTGCATACATATTAGCTACAGTTTTTGTACCCTCTCAAATAAAGACAAGTACCACACTGAGTTCTTAATGGGAATGAACCATTACTTCATGATTAACTAAGCATTAATTATCTATGTTGTCACGCAATGTAGAGTATAATCCTATCAAACTGACAAATAGCTACTGAGGTTTTACTTGGTTTGTATCATTACTACTTTAGGAGAGACGGCAGAAATCTCAAAAATCAGTTTTTACCAAGATATTCAGAACACATTTGTACAGTATTTACGACATGACAGACATGGATTCAAGCACCAGAACTACAACCAAGTTGTATTTATAAGTTGGTAAACTGTAATCCTGATGAAAATCAGGTGAGAAAAACAATATATTTTCTGATGATGTTTTTCAACGTTACAGCTGGAGTTAAGGGCTGGCTTCTCTGGTGTTCACCTGCTTCATTGAACCTCACAGGCCTGCTGGGACAATCTTGATTTATGTATGTTTAAGAAATCACCAGACTGCTCCCTGTTCATGTGACGACCATTCTCAACCCAGCTAATGCTTTAAACTTTGACTGTACATAATGTGGACAAACATGAAACACATAAAAGTTCAAGTTTTGGAAGTCCCTTATTTTTTTTGTTTTTCTTCCTCTTCATCTACTCAATAAAACCTGGATCTCACACTTTCCCACTTTAGAAAACACAGTTGCAAACTGTACAACTTCACTTAGTGTATAACCTGTTTCATTTTTAATGAGATTTGACAAAAACAGGAAATAAAAATAAAATTTGCAGTAGGCGTGTGATCTATAGGGTTTAATTTTCCTGGAAGAAAAAAAGTTCACCACTCAACCAGCACTGAACTCTGGGTGACAAAACAATCCTGACTTATTTAATAGTACGATAAAATATAAATATATAATGTTGGCAAAAGCAAAACCAACGCAGCAGGTCGAGAGGACAACAGCATCGTTGTTCTCGACTGTATCAATCCTGGCACGACTTTCCGAAAGTTCAAGAAATGCAAAAGAGAATTGTGACTGTAGCCAGAATAGTTAGAACGGGAAAACCTTTTATGTGAAACCGAGGGAGTTAAGGAGCTGTACCAGATCCCTGGCTTCTTTTTTGCTAAAAACGGGTCAATAAAAACAGACTTGAACTGAGCCACAAAAGAAATTACATCGTTTTCCACTACACGCACGCTCTCACCCGGACACGCATCCTGCAAAGGGAGGGAAAAGGAGGGCGAGGGTTTAGACAAGGGTGTTGCAGAAGCGAACAAAAACCCGGGAAGAGTCAAAGCAGACAGTCGCAGATTAAATATTGAAACATACAGTGGGGTCCCAAAGTCTGAGACCACATGGGAAAGTGGTGGCAGACTTTTGGACCCCACTGTTTATAGTTATATTCCTCCAAAATGAACGGCCCGGTTATGTGGCCCATCTATGAAACGTGTGTTTGAAAAGAGCGTTTGATGTGGCCTGTCTCTGTCCGTGGTGCTAAAAATCGCACTATCCCCAGCAGACCCCCACCCCCCCAACCCCAGTGTGGGACGTTTCGAGCACCAAAACAGCGCTGATTTAACGCTGTGTGTAACTTAATTGTATTTACTGTGGTGGACACACGAGCTCCGATTCCACAACAGAGGTGCGTGACTAAAACGCAATTTGTGTCTGTACACCCTGAACAGCGCGAGTTTGACACGGCTCCCAAATCCTGTCTGCTCTCTGGTGTGAACATAAAAAAAAGACACACACACCCCCCCGCTGAAAATCAATGACACGGTCAGTGCGTACTGGGGAGAGAGAGAGAGAGAGAGGGAGGGAGAGAGAGAGAGGGGGGGCGGTGTCTGGTGACCGGGGAGGAGGAGTAAGCTCCCGGTCCGCTCGTGCTAGCAGCTCTGTTTCGCAGTCAATCCTACAAAGCAGTCGGGTGCTACCGGAGTGCCCGGGGCCGTGGACTTATTTTTCCCCCGGGAATCGGAACTGGACCCCAACGAACTATCCCAGGTAGGTGCAAGCAACTGTGGCGGTTCTCTGTCAAAAAGAAATAGAAACTGCACATGAAAGTCACAATACTCGCCGATCCGTCGACTTTCGTAGCGCTGCTGCCGGATGGAGAGGAGAGCAGACGAAAGCCGGGACGGAGCTCCGTGGGGGCGGCAATTGTGTTGACGCCGCTAATTGCTTTTTAAATTGGCGGACGGGAGGCTCGGGAGCTAATCGTTTGGCGGTGCCCCATCTGCCGCGGCGACAACTCCACAGTGAAATAATCCGATTAAAAGCAGCGTCAGCAGTTTGATCAAATGAGCACTCTCCACACAGTGCGCACATACACAGCGGGTCGATTTTTTTTTTTCCTGCTTTGTGCTCTCTGGTGACACTCTGACCCGAAATGCGTCTCAGGGTGAGAGTTCTGGGTTCCCTAAAGTGCCGCGTCTCACTTCACTCTGCTCCTCTTACACTTCGCAGCATCCCCCTCTCCTCTGTGCCAGGTTTTTCTCACTCTGAGCGGCTCTGTCCGTCTTATACCCACCTGCCTCTCCTTCTCTCTGTCTTTGCTTTCAGAAGATGTTCTTCTTTCTGCTACCTGTCGTGGCTCTCTTGCTGAGCGGAGAAACGGCGGTCTCCGGTAACAGTAACGACAAATGGCTGAGCACCGTGGCTCAGTACAACAAGGACAGATCCTGGAACAGATTCAGAGATGTGAGTTACACTGAGAGACACAACATCTAGCCAAAAGGGGCATTATAATTAGCTTCAGTGTGTGTGTGTGTGTGTGTGTGTGTGTGTGTGTGTGTGTGTGTGTCTTTAAAGTGTGTACCCTTGTATGTGTATGTGTATGTGTGTTTGTGTGTGTGTGTGTGTGTGTGTGTGTGTCTGTGTGTGCCTGTGTATATGTGTGTCTGTGTTTGTGTGAGGGAGAGGGAGCGCACTACGCCCTTGATACACCCTGTGAGTACTTGAGCACTTGCCAGCAGGCATAATCCACCTTGTAGAAACTCAGCAGGCTCAAGCCCTGGTTGAAAGAGAGTCAGACTTACAGACAGAGAACATTAGATTTATGCACATGATGGAAAATTTCTTTATTTCTTAATATTTGACCTATTATTTTGTCTGACGGACTGATTTTCCAGAGGGATTACCTGTTTCTTTTTTAAGTAGCTGACCATAACGGTGGTCTTTTATCTCTGGTAATCGATCGTCTATTTCAGTCAAATGTTTTGATATTTCTGCCTTTCCTGTTACATTGTACATCCTGTACCCTTTTTTTCATGGCCTCTCTGTAAAAGATCATACAGTACATGTTGAGTCAACGGGCTACATAGGAGATAAGCGTACCTACTATGTGCAGGGGTATGTGGTTAGTTCAGATGTACATCACTCTAAATCCATTATGGAGAATCCCTGAGGCTTTTTCTTCAAGGATATCAGGCATTGGTTGGATGATATTTTGCGGGAAGTAACCATGTTAGCTCTACAGCTGACTGTAGGCTAGCTGACTGAATGTGCTGTCAAGCCAGTGCAGATGCATATTGATGCATAAACATTTGTGTGTAACTCTTGTATAAAGCGCCTTGATTGACTGAGTGAGATTTGGGTCATGTTTTCTATGTTTAAAACTTCTATAAAATGCTATTAAGAATCGTCTTAAGTTTTGACAGAAGAAGGACGGAGTGTATAAAGTAGATGCTTCAATAAAAAAATGATGAAAGTCACTAAAGTCTGATTCTCAAGTGCTAACTGCAGTGATACTGTAATGTAGGTCTAATTATTGTAAACTAAAGCACAGAATCAGCCGGTTGCTGTGCAGCCCAATTGTTCAAACCCACAGAACGATATTTTTTAGTAGAGATCCCCAGGTTTTCCAAGATACCAAATATATCAAACAGAATTTTGTGGGAATGTGTACAAAATGCTGCACAATACATAGAGAATTTTGATGAAATGGTGCAGCCATGAAAACATGCAGTCTTGGGTTTGAATATTTCACTCAGTGTAAACATCATATATACGTAGCTTGGATGAAGAGCCGGCAAAGAATATGCACAATGTGACCTTAAAGCTACTTAAGGGAAATTAAAGGGATTGCTTGTATTTACACTGAATCCAATGTCATGAGCTTAATGAGTTAAGCTTTCTTGTGCTGTGTTGACATTTAGACTGACTCTGTATCTTCAATCAACTCAACATGATCGCTCATTCCTAAAAGATCTTTCCATTGTTGGAGAGTGCATGACCTCCACCTGTATGTGAAACACAGCCATCTACTGGTGACTCCTAAATGCGTCAGGATACCGCTGGAGCTCACTTAGATAATTGATAAGCTGAGACCAAATCTTAACACCCAGAAACAGTCATGCATGCCATTTGTTCTTCGAAGAATTGGAACAAGCTTGTGTTCTTCATAGTATTCTCAGCACCCAAATTTTACTCAGAGCCCGGGCCTCAACTGCAGAGTAACCACAATGCAGAGCTAACACACTCTCCAGTCTCACCAGTCGTCTTCAGGCCGATTGTGACAGCAGTATAACCACTGACACTGTATTTGACGCCCTTCTCTTAACATTGCGATGTCTTTTGCTGCCTGCTAACGTGTTCTTCAGAGATTTCAGTAGACAGTGGGCTAACTTTGGCCTTATTAAAGCTGGCTTTCCCTGTAGAGTACTGGAGCCATGATGTGAGAGCTAGTATAAGGCATATCTGTATACACTCAGCCAGGGCTCTACTACCAGCAGTGTGTGTGTGTGTGGTTGTGTGTGTGTGTGTGTCTGTGTGTGTATGTCTGTGTGTGCTGCCCACTCTCTATTTCCCTCTGTGGTCTCCTGTGCAAATGAAACTCATTAACAGGAAACTGTCAGTGGAGGGTGGAGGACAGGAGGGGAGAGGAGGAGCAATGGACAGGGGGAAAGGCTGTGACATTTATGTTTAATATTTCAAGCAACGCCACCAACCAAATGCAGGAGCTGCTGGTGTGTTTATGTGTGTTCCTGTTCACTCGCGTCTGTGTGTGTTTTTGTGTATTGTTTGTCCTATCACATAGGGAAAACTGCTGGTTGTGATTTGTCTCCTGCAACATTTACCGTTGTTTGTTTCAATGCGTAGTCTTTCCTCCGCTCTTCTTTCTTAGCCCTGTCTCTCGTCCTCTCATTAGCACCAAACCTCTTAATATCACTGATAGCAAGACCTTAGAGTAGGAAATTGTGGTTCTGTATGAATTTCAGACAACACAAAGCAACCGTTCTTGCAATCATCTAAATTTGATGATTGGGGAAAGCCCGATCTTGAGATACTGTCATTCTGATCATGATGTGCTCAAAGGCCCCTTTAAACTGTGCAGTATTTGGCTGTCCCAGATAAAAAATTAAAAAAAAACTGTGGTGAAATCATTGATCATCAGTGAGAAACAGCGGTCTCAAATCGTACCGTGAGACTCATCCATGGCAACTGATTTAGAGCTTTGGTGACCAAAAACAGGCTGTGTCAGAATTCTGAAAATGTAGGACTAAAGTCCAACAATGTGACTGCTGCTATTATCCACATTTACAAACCAACTGATCAGAATATGGCATTTAAAAAAAACAGTAACTTAGAAATAGTGAAATTGTTACATAGGTTGTCAAGTAGCTTCTCTTTTTCTCTCATTTTCTTCCTCTGTCTCTGGAGAAGTGAATGACCTTGTGCTTCCTCAACTCTAGCCCCTCTCCATCTCCCCCTGTTCCCTCTGCCCTCACCCATGACTCGTCCTCTCTGCCTTTCCCTCCTGCCTGCCATGTTTCACTCTGCATCCCTGTTGATGAGCCACTTGCTCCCTCCTGCATAATGGATGAGCGTCCATTTGTTGGCAGGGGAGCTGGTGCAGTAGTTTAACAGTCAGAGTTCAGGTGGCTTATTATGAAAACATAAGGAAAATGGGATTTGATTTATTTGTTTACCTATTTATATTACTAATAACTGGACTCTAATGTGTTGGGAGATAAGTGTAATGTAGACAGAGGCAGTTTTATTCTAGTTCACTTCTACTGAGGAAGGATATGCAGTTGAAATTAAAACTATCCTGTCACGTTTTGTCAGTTCAAAAACATTTTTTCTTCAGTCAAATCAAGCCAATGTCTGTATACTTGCCGCCGACATGAATTTCAGCTGGTTTGTGGAGACAAAAGGACACATTTGTGGAATAAATGACACAACATATTGGCTTCAGACTGAAGTACATGGACAGGCTTGCTGGCTGAGCTAGTCTAATTCTTCACACACCCGCCACCATTGTTTAAGTGTCTGGATTTTGTGTAAACATTATGATTAGTTGAGTTGTCTTGTGAAAAAGATTTATTTTGTTTTCCTTTTGCAGTGCCTTTGTTTACATGATGGTATATGTATGGTTTTGAGCTTTCTCAGCTTGTTAGGGGATATCTAAATGTTTACGACCAATTAAACTGTTCCCTAATTCTTAAATTTGCCTAACCATCTTTGTTGCTCTTTTGCCAAAACAAATGTTGTTGTTATATATGCCATGAGTATTTAGATTTTCCTTAGGTTACAATCAACACTTTAATTTTCATGTGCTTTTATGCAAATAAAGTATAGCTGCAATGAATATACACACATTTGTATGCAGCAGTGAATTCAACTGTGTCTCTGTTTCAGGCAGGGTCAACTTTGTTGTAAGCCTGCAGCTGCCTCATGTTGTTGGCTACATCAAAGTATTCTGGTCAGGAGTTCAGCTGGGACAGTGATAGAACTAGCTTCAGTAGTAACAACGAACCCTGTCTCCTACAAATTACGTTTCTATAAAACTAAACTCCAACAACAAATACATTTTGTAGGAAAAATATTCGCTGGCTGGATTGTGTTCAGAGGCGACGTATTTTTTGACTGAATGAAGCGCTACATTCATTAACGGCTACGGAGGCGCCAGGAGGTGGTTTGGGTGGATGGTTAGGTGTACGAAGTGAACGACTGTTACACCAGAGACCGGGGTTCGCATCCAGATTCCTTAGGTTTAGGCAAGAAAAGCACTTTACCTTAAGTTAGGCAAAGATGGTTTTGCTTAAATGTAAATAAACAGGTTGTGTCAGAAGTCACAGTAAATTTTTCTGTGTTAAACTAGACCACGATTTTTCCCTAACCTTAACCAAGTGCTGTGGGTGCCTAAACATAACCATAAAAAAGTGTAATCACTACAAATGGATATTGCACTCCAAGATCAGATATTTTGACGGAAAACAAAAGTGTTGTCTGCAACCATTTACTGATATGTATCAGTATTCTCCTCCCCCTGATAATCTCTAAATTGGCACTCTCCATTAGCGTGTGCTAGATTTATTGTCTCACTCCTATTTACAGAGCCAGGGCTGTCTAGGAACACTGGATTTTTTTTCAGTGCTCACACAGAACAGACAACTAGCGGACCGTGAGGAGTTACTCACTGAATTTGGCAAAAAGTGTATTGGATTAGTATTGCTGAGACCACCTTTAATAAAAATTTTTATTGGATAGTTATTGTTCTTCACATTATGTGGCTAATTACTTCACCTTGATCACCTTGCGTGTCAACAACCGCTGACCTCAATCTTATATGCTCTCTGCGTCCAATAGAGGAAATCCTGTATGATGATTTGGAACAAAACTTTTTTTAACACAGCAGGGTTTATTGAAATGCAAAGTCATAAGATTGGAGACAATACCGGTATTTACAGTTTGGATAACAACAGTTTGAAAAGCTCTATGTATAATTACTTTTTTTTTACAGTTGTGAAATCAGTCATCTAATACATATTATGGTCTGTGGATTGAGGAGCAGGCATATCCAAGCCAGTTCAGCTATTCTGGCCTCAGCAAGCCTATTATTGGTCGATTTATGTTGTGCAAGGAAATTAGGTAGTTTGTATGTACAGTAAGCATTAGTGTCAGAGCGTTTGAACAGTGTTAAATGTGTGTGTAGAGAACTGATCATAAGGACTGCTGGAGATGAATGAGCCTGGTAAAAGAGAAAAAAGAGATCTTAGCAATGTGTGTATGCTGGCAATGATGTACAACCTTACTTGTATCTCACCTTAATACTTTTTAGTACCAGCCTAAAAGTGTATGTAGTATCAAGTATCGAAAACTGTCAAGTAGTGAAAGTTGATATCAAATGCGTGGGCAGACTTGTTTACTTAATCTTAGATCAAATATTTACTAATTTATGTCTTAATTTTGCAAATTTTAGACAGGAATGAAGGCAAAATTCTGCTTTCTGCTTGTTTTTAGACAACATTTAACACTTGAGAGCTTTGGCTTCTTTTGTTAAATGTAACAAGACAGTCTTGTCTTATTTTATCTGTTCTCCTCTCCTCTCCTTCCCTCTCCTGTGTCTCTTGTCAAAATCTTTGTCTGCAAAAAGCGACAAAAAAGCTGTCATTGCTATTCAGACAGCCCCACTTTTATCCTCAAGAGGTGAAAAAGTTGTTTCCACTCTTCTGAGCCTGTTGTTTCTTTCTGCTAAAAGAGGCTTTTCTTGTCCCCATCCTGCTTCCCCTATTTTCTCTCTTTTACTCGTGAAATCCTGTCTTCCAACCTGTTTGCATGCTCTCAGAAAAACAGAAAAGCACAAAATCTAATTTGTGAGGGACAATGGATGCCTGCTGCACATTTCCTCATATTTTGTGTAAATGCATGCCATCTCCAGACTGTCTATTCATTAGCTGGTGGACCTGGTGGCAGGTTGAAAATCTTAGCAAGCTAAAAACTGCTGTGTGTATGTTTGTGTGCTTGCAATGTAACTGTGTTAGATCATGCGGCCTTTCCCAGCTCTGTCTCACAGTGAGAATTAAATGTTGTCATCTTTTATCAGCAGTATTCTGTTTTCTGGGACATCCATCTCTCTAGAGCTGTCAGTCACAGCCCCCCTGCTGTCTCCCTTTATCCAAACAAGAGGGCTGTGTGTGCATGTGTGTTTGCACGTGTGTATGTGCAAGAATTTCTGAGTTACTATGTGTTTTGAAGCTATGGAATCGACTGCAGTGACACCATTATCTTCAATTCAAAGCTGATTGGTCTGGTAGCTTGTATTACATGTTTTTCCCCTTTGCATTTATGAAGGAAAGGGTTTTGCTGACCATGCATGTGCTTTTTCAGCTCCATTCCACCTCACAGTGAACATGTTTGCATCCGGGAGCTTCCCACTGCATCCAAATGATCTGGCTGTCTTCTGTTATATCTATGTTTTGCCTGTGTGTGTTCTGATTGGTTGGTTGTACAGCTGAGGGGGAAGGGTGGGGTGTGGTTTAGTGAAGCAGCTTAGAGAAGACAAACCCTGGAGTCACCTTCACCTTCCCTCATACACATACACAAACCCTCTGAGTGAATACTCTCCATCAGAGATACAGTATTTCCGTCAATTAAGTCATGACATGGCTGAACAGCTGTCAGTCTTTCTTATCGCTCTCCTGCTCTGTCCTCTATTCACCTCTCTCCTATTAAGCTGCGTCTATACTTTCTCTTCATACTTTGTATCATCTCCTCTGTCTCCTGGCTCTTCCGTCTCTCGTTTTATACTTGACTTATTCCTGATGAAACATTACTCTTCAAAATAAACCTTCTCTCTCACACTTTTTGCTGCTTTCATCCGTTTTCTATTTGCATGCTCTCCTTCTTCATGCATATTTATTACTGAGCTATTGATTTCAAATAAGGAAATGCCAATTATAATCTCCAAACTGTGGTGTGTGTGGAGAGGGACAAATGCCTTTTTCTGTGTAGGTTTGTACCTCTTTAAACTGGCTGGTGGAAAATTTTTACCTCTCTCTCTCTAACTGCTGTCTCTGCATGTGTATGAATTCTCACACGAACACACACACACACACACACACACACACACACGCATACACACACAACTTTCCATCCACCCTGAGGCTCTTGGGGAGATTGATCAGTAAATTTACAGGGCCTGGTAACCCTGATTGGAGCCTTGATATAATCAATAAGAGTGTGCAAAGACAGGAAGACACAGCCAAACACACATATGCAAGCACACGCACACAAACGCACTGGAGGACAATTTGGTTGCAGGGTAGACAAAGGTCACTGTCTATGACCAAGATAAATAGAATATGAGAGAGGTTTGTGTGTGTGCGTGTGTGTGTGTGTGTGTGTGTGTGTGTGTGTGTGTGTGTGTGTGTGTGTGTGTGTGTGTGTGTGTATTTTTGTGTTTGAATGTGTGTGCGCGCGCACGTGTACGTGTGTGTGCGTGTGTGTGTGTGTTGGGTGTGTGTTGGGTGTGTTTTCGGTGTGTGTTGGGTGTGTGTTGGGTGTTGAAAGATAAAAAAGACAAAGAGAGACAAAGCAGGAGAGCTAAAGGATTGCCAGTGTAATTTTGGCTGACGATAAGAAACAGGAAATGGAAAAAAGAGAGATGGTAAGAGGAGAGGAAGAGGAGGAGCTTTAATGTGAAGCCTATCAACACTGTGGCTATAACAGATGGACAGACGGAGAAATGTGGAATCCATCATCAATGCAAGTCAGTCAGCTTGGCCATGGCAGCCCCTCCATACTCCTTTCTCTCTCTGCGGGGATTGTCTTTCTGTTAGTCTATTTGTTGCTGGTATGAAGCTCTCCTGCTAAGCTGTTGATTCTTTTGAAGAGATGCTGTCTGATTGTCTGCTTTTGTCTAAAGATTTGCCAAGACAGAGAAACAAACGATGGTCCCAAAAGCTCAACGCATTGCAATTTAAGAAACCACATTAAAAAAACATTTTAACTTGATAACATATGCGCAGGATTTACAAAAATTGCTGCAAACTGAGAAAACACAACCAAAACAGAAACAAAGAGCATTTACAGAAAACAACCAAATAGCTACTGAAACACTGCAGGGTTAAAAGCAGATATCTGGAATGATATCTGAAATATTCAATCACACATGTTTAAAGAAAGGGTGGGAAAAACAGCTGATCTTCCTAAGCCACCAATGAAAAGTTTACTTCTCTAACTTCATGAATCACCACGGCAACAACAAGCGGGTCCCAGCTTTGTTCATCACGTTATAGGGTGTCCTGGAAATGTTTCCATTGTAGTCTGCTACTTGCAGCATTTCATCATTTGGTTGTGTTTTCTGTATTTGGTTGTGTTTCCTCACTTTGCAGCATTTTTGGCTGGACCCCAACAGCGGGGCCAGCCCTATACACGCAAATGTCTGATGCTGACTGAGTGAGTGAGTGATAAAGTTACAAAATTTGTTAGCTGAATGACACCTGACTGAGTGATGAAGTTACACCATTGGTCGCTGCTCTTTAAAAATGAATTGGCACTAACAGTTTCTATTACGTCACCGGGGGGCCTCTACAGGCAGTGTTGCCAACTTAGCGCCTTTATTGCGACATCTACTCACTTTGCAGACACCTTTAGCGACTTCACAAAAGCACCTAGCAAGTCTAGCGACTTTTTGGACAAACCGTAGTTATTTTACGTAGAAGACAGTTGCTAGTATTGCCACGCGAGCACAAAGTCAGACTTTCCCTCTGCAGGTGCACCTCTCTATGCGTCTCATTCAATTGACCACATGGCAACTGACACAGAGTAAGTAAATATAGCCGAAATCAAAGCACAGCCATTGTCTTTAACTTATGTGTGTGGTGATTTTGTCAGACGACATCACAGCTTTAAAATCAGGATTTTAGCTGTGCATAGCAGCAGCTTGGAAATGGCTTTGAAGTGACTGCTGGTTAACATATAGTCTTAATGGGGTGTGTTTCAGTCACTATTTCATACTTTTGCCGTTGTCTGACAACAGAAGCACAAAAACGTATAAATGAGAAAAGCTTTATTTGAAATTCAACCATATTAAATTACTGTATATGTGAGCACAGAGTAGGAGCGAGGCAAACAGATAAAGGGCTGAAACCAGCTGACACTAGGCAGAATGCAAATAAATGCAATGATGTCATGAATATGCTAATTGGTGTATTGTTTCATCTAGCGACATTTATGGATTCTTCTAGCAGGCTTTAGCCACTTTCCATTGAAAGTAGTTGTTTACATCGGTTCCACAACAGTTTTCAACAACGTCCTCAATTTTTCACATTGACCATACGTGGTCCAGCCACATACTAGGTTTTGACTTAGTCTTGTTTCTCTAAATGCCGTGCATGTGTTGTCAAATTTGTGGAGAATTTTTCTTAGTTTGCTTGTGTTTTGTCTATTTGCATGTGTTAGTCAGTAACCTACATTTGGTGACGATATATATCATGAGATGATATAAATTTGTCTAACATTTCCCTATCATTTGAGTTTTTGCAATGCCTTTTATGCTGATTCTGGATGTGTAAGATCATTGTGGACAAGGTTGCAATTCAATGAGTGGGAATGGTTTATTACAATATTAGCCTTTTAACCATGCAAGTTGCTGAAAGGACCTAAAAAGAACAACAGACAATATCGGTCTGTTGGTCCGAAAACTTAACTATTAGATGGATTGTCATGAACTTTTGTTCAGACATTTATGCTCTCAGAGGATGAATCCCACTTTGGTGATTTCCGGACTTTTACTGACTTTTCCTTTTTCACCACAATGAGGCTGAAATTTTTGGGTTTGGATTTGTAGTAAAATATCTCAACAACTATTGGGTGATTGCCTTGAAATTTGATACAGTCATGTACCTGTCAGGATAAATTGTAATAACAATTGAAAAGTTAAAGGTATACTATGCAGGATTTTCCTAAGAAACAATGTATAGACTCATACAAAAGAAATCCCTGTCAATCATCATTTATGAGCAACCAGAAGTGTGTGGCCCCCAGCCAATAACATAGAAAAAGACATAGCCACTATTTTACATCGTTGTCTCCTTCTCTCTCCTCTGTTCTCATTCTTTGTCATGGATGTATAAAGAGCTGCAGGTCTGTGTGTCTGTTTGAAAGAGAGCCGGGCTGAGCTACACTCACACACGCAGAGCAGAGAGGCCACAGCGGACAGGAAGAAGTGTGCACTTTGGCTGCATTCACACAAAATTGGCAATGTGGCACCTTCCGGCAGGGTTGTGCAGAGGTGTTGGCTTGTTTATTTTCGGTTTACAACGTACCCACCATGAAACAATCAGAAAATCAGGTTTTATTTCTCTGAATCACTGCTTTCTTCTCGCTAATGCCCCTCAATCTCTTCATTCTTTCTCTAGTTCACTCGACCACTGCTGCTCTCTCTTTCTCTTGCTCGTTGAGCCGGGAAGGAGGGGCCAATTTTGAATGGTATGTTTACAAACAGCAACCGACAAATCCTGCACGGTATACCTTTAAAGGATCACATATTTCATTAAGAGCTTTTAATAGGCCAAATCTTTGATCTATGACCAAATAATAGCAATACTAACGACATTCCCATCAATCTTCAGCTGTGCTTTGTATTCAATGCTAAGTAGCAAATGTTAACATGCTAATATTCTAAACTACAGCATATAGATTTTATCCATATAACTTATTCTTACCTAAAATATTCTGTTCATCTGTTAGGATATTCTGTTAATGAAGAAAAACTGTATCAACGCATACTATATTCAGCATATAACTACAATGGGTCTGCAACTATTGTTTTCATAATTGATTAATATGTTGACTTTTTTCCCAATAAAATGATTGATCATTTAGTCTACCAAATGTCAAAAATAGTCAAAAAGAGCCCAAGGTAATGTGTACAGATTTCTTGTTTTGTCTGAACAACAGTCCCATACCCAAGGATATTCAGTTTACAGTGATGTTAAACTGAGAAAACCCACATATCTTAATGTTTTAAAGTGTGGAACCAATGAAAGTTCGTGTCTGCCAATCATCTAATTGATTAGTTGGCTAACACTAAAACAGATTCATCCTAAATTTAATTTTCAGTGTTAATATGCCATTATGATACATGTGGTTCTGATCCACAGCTTCAAGCTGTCCCTTCTGTATTTCTACCATATTTCATCTTCATAGATGTCTGCCCTCGTTGCTAGAATACCTACTTTATACTAATGACAGGCAGCCAGCTTTCTGTCAACATATGTCTATAATATTGTAGGACTTTCACTCGTGTCTGTAGCAGCTGGTTTTGATGGCAGGGGGAGGATATCAGTGTGTGTGTGAGTGTGAGTGTGTAAAAACCTGAGTATGAACAAAACTGTATAGTTTCATGTATCAAACATGCATAGCTTGTTTTGATCATCATTTCTGCACGTTAAAGTGAAAATATACACGTACGTCACACAAGACATACGTATACACGTACGTCACACAAGTATTGTATATGTTTGTATGAGTGTTTCTGTTGCCTTTGCGATTAATGAAGCTGTCACCCCCACTGTGTGCAAGTTCTAGTGTGTGACCAGATGTTTCTTCCTCGGGGTTTGGTTCCCTCTAAATCTCTCCATATTCCAATGTTTGATTTGTCTTCTTGTAATCTGTTTTATTAGTCGAATCTATGAGTGGAGATGAGCCATAGCAGCCTTATTTGCCCGCTTATCACTCTGCCAAATAGGACGTCCCTTTTGGCACACTCATAGTATTGTTGTGTTGGGAGTGTGAAGTCTTGGGTTCATGCCTGCTCCCTGCTCTTGATTTTCTTGATCACCCTGGAATATAACGCTATAAACATCTGACATCAAAAAGCATATAATTATACAGAAATAAAGATAAATTTTGTAATTATGTTGTCTTATGTCCTTTTTTGAGGAAATAAATCAGAGCTCAAAAGGAAGCACTTTCTTGGAGAGTAAAGGGGTATTTTTGGATGTAGATGATATGACTTGATTTTTGACTGCAGAATATATATAGTGGTATAGTGGTGCTTAGACTTAGAAGCACATAGAAGTGGGACATGCAAAAGAATCTCCATGATGAGTTCAAATAAATTTATTTTCTTTGTTTATCTCTTCCTTTAGTTTGGTGTCTCTTTCCTTTATTCTCTTTCTTTGGTGCTTTCAGCTAAATGCTAACATCAGCAGGCTAATATGCTCCCAATGCTAACATGCTAATGTTTGGCAAGTATAATATTTAACATGTGCAACATCTTAGTTTAGAGTGCTAGCATGCTAATTTGCCAATTAGCACTAAACACAAAGTACAGATTAGAATGATGGGTACGTCACTAGTTTACAGGTATTTGATCATAAACAAAGTATTGGACAAAATGTTAACCAAATAGTAGTGCTAGATGAAATCTCAGGGGGATCAAAGTTATTACAATTCATCTTTTCGGGACCATGAATATCTGTGCCATATTCATGACATTCCATCCAACACCTGTACAGAAATTTCACTCTGAAACAAAAATGTCAATCAGTTGTTGGTGCTAGAAGTAAAATCTGGAGATCACAAAATCTATAGGATTCATCCTCTGGGGACCATAAATATTACCCAGTAGTACTGTACACAAATACTGCATGACAATCCATCCAATAGTTGTCAAGATATTTCAGTCTGGACCAAAGTGGTGGACAGACTAAACATTCATTATTTGATTAAGGTTTAATAAATATTCCATGTTGTTCTAGCAATCTTCAGTCAGTACTGTTAATATGTTAACCAAAACAATTCTTTTGCAAATAAGCTTATGAACCATCTATTGATTGTGCACTGTAGAAGTGCTCTATTGAAAAAGTAAACACATATACAAAACTATACACATATTGTGCATAGGTAAGGGTTAATCAATATGAATGTGAACATGAGATATAATCAGATATTTATTAGTGTTGTTTATTTTGTTTCAGTCACAATAGTTGTTTTTTTCCCTTTTATGTCTTGTAATAAGCTGCTGCCACACTCTAGAACAACAGTTTCCTTTTTACACTGCAATGAGGTTATATCTTTTGATATATAAAGCAGCTTCATGCTTTGATTGATTGTATGTGTCTGCCTCTGCTTGTTCCCTGTAATCACAGTAGTTGTTACTGAGATGATGGATGCAATCATTGCTTTGCCCATCCTGATAGCTGATGCATATGTTCATATGACCAGCATTCAAATTACACCTCGCTCTTTGGAATAAATTGCCTGGCTAATTACAGTGGTTTCCAAATGTCTGAGACCACTTTCCCATTCATTTGAATGAGAAAGCATTATTGTGGTGGTATTGTGTTTTGGAGGCAGTCTAGTCAATTGTGTAATGCAGCAGATTTTATTTACAAGTTGGCCATATTGCTCAGGTCACATGTGAAAGAGTGTCGCCATGTGAACTAAATCATGGGCAGTCTGTTTCTGTTTTCCACACCTCCCCAGTCCTCCTTTCGATCAGTGTCAGCATCTCTCCTCTCCCTCTCTCTTTTTCTCTCCTCTCACTCTGATGTTTATGGTCTCTAAAACCATGTCAGATTGACTTCGTCATTATCTCATTTTCCCCCTGAGGGCAGAAATACAGTTACTGTTTGTGTGTGAGAGTGTGTGTGGGTTTGAGAGATGTCTTGTCTGCTTCAATAATTCAGGAGGTTTCTGCCACCACAGCTAATGTGATGCTCCTGGGAGAGACAGACAGAGACAGAGAGTGAGAGGAAAGAGGGTAGGGAGGGATTGACACAAAGCTGTGGCAGATCTGTTCCTTGTAGATTTTAGTGCCTTTCCATAGTCCTTACTGCATCACTTTGTCATTCTCTGCAGCTAAGTAACTCCCTGCTGCACTCCTGTTTGTGACAGTTGAACCCTTGGGAGTTGCAGGTAATGGCAACGATCTGTTGAGCCCTGAGGGTTTGAATGAATACTGTATGTACGGTCAATGATTCTCTATATGTGTTTGTGGACAGTTAAACCAGTGGCCCTATGGGTAACGTAGTCAGACAGTATTATTTTCTCTGAAGACTTATTGGAACTGCTACCAAGAGACAACTGTTTTTTTTAAAGAGTTTGTCTATGAAGAGTTTTTTATATTGGGCTTTCTCATGGACTAGTGGTCTAAGATGCATATCTTGTTATTGCACCATCCTCGGTTAGATCAGCTAATGAGCACTAAACACAATCTACAGCTGAGGCTGATGGAAAATGTCATAAGTTTTGAAGGTCTTTGGTCATAAGTCAATGTACTGAACATATTAAAACTTTGACCTGATGATGGAAAGTTATTATATTATAATTCATCCCGAGGGAGACATGAATGACTGTACCAAATTTCTTGGCAGTTTGTGACAAGACGTCAATAAAAACTAAAAATGTCAACCTGCTGGTGTCGCTAGAGGAAACATTAGTGATTGACCAAAGTCAGGAGTGTTCATCCTCTGTGGACCATGTATATCTGTTCCAAATTTTATCTTAATCCATCCAGTAGCTGTTGAGATATTTCAATCTCGACCAAAGCAATGGATTGACCAACTGCTTTCCATACTGCCAACACGGCTGCAAAGAAGAGACGTAAAAAATGATTTTAATTATGTAAGATTTACTCATATGTAATGTACGTCCTTTCATAGTGGTAGTGTAGATAAAGAGTTTTCGTTCTCCAACACCACTGTATGTGAGTCCTTCAGTTGTAATCCAGGCATTAGAATTCAGCACCATGGTCAGCACCACATTGTTGATGTCCAGTTTTAATGGAGAAGAATCGAGATTATTGTCAGGGTCTGTGTTGGTGTGTTTCTGCTGTCAGAGTAGTGGTGAGTGAGTAAGGTCTGCTGTGTGTTGAAGGCTAGAAATGAAAAGTTCAAGTGGACAAAAACAGCATTGGACATGGTGCTCTGCTTTAAGGATGGACTGCTGTAGAGCTGGGTGATGGTGGTGGTGTTGGTGTTGGTTGTAGCCTGTCACTGCCAACTTTCCACCCATTTTCTCTGGCATTGCGCAACCACTCTCCAATCAGATGCCACTGTGTTGTTAGTGTAACAGCTGGCTGGATGTCCTGTTTCAGGCTGACTTTCAAACCCAGAGAGACATGAGTAACTAGATTTAAGCCAGATGGTGTTTTTATCCCTTATAACCTATTTAAACTTTTCAATTTTGAACACATAGATACAGGTCTGAAGGAGAGGCTCCAATTTAAAAGTCAATTGTTAATAGCATTTCTAGTGTAGATGTAGTTACAGAGGAATAGTTACAGTGGACTGTGTACTTGGCTGGATAAATTTTCGGTTTTTTTAATGATATAGTTTGTGATAATTTATTATAACAGTTAAATGAATGTATAAAGTAGGATTCATAAATGGAAATGGGAGTAGTTGATGCTACTTCAGCTTCTACCACTGATACTAAGTGTGTATCTCCATTCAGCTGCAGATGCTTTTATAATATAATCTGCAAAGCAAACATGTACACATCTTGAAGGATTTGTTTTATTCGGATAAATGACATTACACACCAGATGATAGCAGGTCGTTTGTGTACAGGTAAATGACACAAATTCATAAATATGACACACAGAATAAGGTGACCTGAATTGTATGCTATATATTATAACACAACCTAATTATTTACAGATACTCCTACTGCAAGGGTTTTGTGTCACTGTTTGCACTTGAAGCACCATTCAACAAAGCCTGAGAGTTGATCAGATGGTTTACATTTTATACGCTCACACCATGTCTGTAGATTTCCTAATGTAAAATAGATTTTTTTTTTTTTTTTTTTTAACATACACCCAAGATGATAGGATATGTTCATTAAGGTCTGTACGGCTACACAAAAAGATCCCTACTGTGATGAATGGGCTTTGCTTTTTAATATATGATGATCATGGGACATGGGACATTGCGCTTCCTGCAGTGCACCCGCATGTCATTAAAATGATCTGACAG
Organism: Xiphias gladius; assembly: GCF_016859285.1. Lineage (NCBI taxonomy): Eukaryota > Metazoa > Chordata > Actinopteri > Istiophoriformes > Xiphiidae > Xiphias > Xiphias gladius. The sequence continues at coordinate 16,311,007 of NC_053422.1, forward strand.
TTGTAGATTCATTCCACAAACATTCCCTTGTTGTCTGTTTCAGACGTGGTCCAGTACAAATGAAAGTAGATACAGGCTTGAGTTTGGTACCATTTAATATCCAATCCGTCAGTGTTTCTCTGTTTTATTAAGGGCAAAAAAACTTGATTCTGTACTTAGTACACAATACTTCATGTTTTATTCAAATATGTTCCTAGGTCACCGTGAGGCTGAAGAAGTCTCATTTCACTAAGACCACTGCATTGACACAGAGGGGATGCGGCAAATCAAGAATAAAAAAATGAAGACATGCATTATTGGAATGACAATTGTATGTTAACATTATATGTCACAATATCCATAACATTAATCATATTACATCATATAACCATATACATGCCAAGGAGGCATACGTGAATGCGCCAGCCTCAACATTTATGTAGTAGAGCAGCAGTAGAAAAGCTCCTTTTTCATGTTCTAGCTTTTTAGCGATACAATTTTATTTTTTGGGAGAAAAATGGCAAAGGTCTGGAGCTCTGTGTCTTCACAGGTGGTGTTTTCGGATGACAGGAAACCCTCCCACCTAAAAAGAAACAGATTGATTGACTCAACTTCCTCATTTCTGTACGGTTGTGGTGATACGGGCACGTTGCTTGTGTTGACAAGGGCAGTCCCAGTGATCAAGCAGTGGGCAGGGGAAATACATGGGAAGAGTAATGAAGCCAAATGGCCATTCGTGTCTTTGGGATGACTAGAGGGAGACTGGTTATGTGAATGTCCCACTTCAATTGATGGGGAACAGAGAAACAGAGTGAGATAGGTACAGGTGTGAAAATGAATACATTTATGTATATGCATGTTGGAGGGTGACACAAGTATTGTTTGACAGCTTTAATTAAACTCAGCTGAGTCAGCCTCTGAGCTGCAGCCTCAATAACATTTTAATGAGCCACACACCCAGCAGGCCACATAGAATAAAGTCCGTCTCTTTAAACCTCCCCTCTTCTCCCTGTCTTCCTCTGGTTCTAGTGTGTGTGTGTGTGTGTGTGTGTGTGTGTGTGTGTGTGTGTGTGTGTGTGTGTGTGTGTGTGTGTGTGTGTGTGTGTGTGTGTGTGTGTGTGTGTGCGCGCGCCTGTGCGTGTTTGTGTGTGTGTGTGCGTTTGTGTCTGCACGTTTTACCTTGAAAGCACCAGCCTTTGGCCCATTCCCAGTGACTTTCTCATGGATTTTTAGTTGGATAATAAGGTGAACTGGGATGCTGCTGATCAATAGTGGGAGCTTCTTTTATCTGGAACAGACAGATAAAACTGGTCCATCACTGCCAAAACTGGCAGACGTGGCTTCACTTGGATGGTGCCATTTTATCTGGTGCCATTATGGGATTCATTTAGCCAGAACCTGTCATTTGAACTACTGTAGAGCCTGACTGACACACTGGTGGGCCGATATTATGAGCCGGTGTTGGCTTATCACAGATATATTTTAATCAGCATATACTGTACGTATATGTTAGAAGATGTGAAAAAGGAAATAGCTTCAGATTGGTTCAGATTTTTTCAAGTCTATGATACAACAATACTTGGTGTTCAAAAAAAAAAGAAGTGCCAGTACTCCCCTTTCTGACATTATGGAGTGGTATCAGCAAATCATTTGCAGCTTTACTTTTTGAAGTGAGTGAGTACAGTCAATACAAGACACTAGGGGACATTTATTTAAAATAAATGTGTGCTATCATTACAGGAAGTTGCTGATGGTGAAAATACAGCTTATTCCTTTGACCATCATTTTGACTTGAGCTGCTCATCTTGACAGATGACAAATTGTACCTCGCTGCAGTAGCAACAGCTGTAGCCGGTGCTTTTGTTAATACAACATTAACATCGCTAGGAATAGTGCTAATGTTAGCTTGATTTGGCTGCTTTTGGTCTGCATTTAGTACTGGTTGGGTAGGATTTCAAACTTTGCTGTGTGTCTGTTCATGTTCTTTTTGCGTTGCCCTTTTGGAGCCACAAAAACATTAGTGTAAGGTTACTAACATTATACACAGTAGACCTGTGATTGGCTGACAGAAAAAGACAGGTTGGTGAGAGAAGATACAGATGAGCCCACTTGTGTCACGTTGAAAAACCTCTTTTTTGTTTTACCATCCCTCCACTGCAGCGCATTAAGGGAATACTGTCTCTACTGATTTCATACTAAAATGATCAGACCACTTGCTTTGTGCAACTCAGACTGCTAAAGTCTGTGTGCATGTATATATACACGCATTAGGGGTCGACCGATACGGTTTTGTCAGGGCCGATATCAATACCAGTTATTATTGATCAAGGAGACCGATGAAATCATAAAACTTTAGTGAAATGCCTTTAAGCATATGTTTAATTAAAAGAGAACTTTTCAGCATTGTCTTAAACCATAAAGTGCAGCGAGCTCCCAGCAGTATTTTATAAAGTTAACTGATAATTTTAGTAAATAAATAAACAAAATAGCTGTATCTATTGCAGACACACTTCCAATGTGTTGGTTGAGTGTAATGCTCCCACACTGCAGTTTTAGACCTTTTCTTTAGTGCATCCATTTGCTGTGAGGGATCAGAGAAAGAGAGAGAGAGAGAGTTAAAGGTAGGGCCACAGGCTGATATGTGCACAATTATGCTTCATTTATGACAGCTAAACAGCTTTGGAAAGCTTGTAGTTTGTTTCAGTTATTTAAGTTTTATATATAGTATTAACCACCAGTGATAGCAGGGAACCTGTCATTCAAAATTAGGCTACTTCATTACTAATGATGATAATAGCTGAATATGTACAATAGCAGTAGAAGTGATTATTCAGTTCTGACAAATGTACATCTTCTATGCAGTCCATGTATGCATTAAAACAGGCATTAGATGCAGTTCAATTACATCTAAGTGCTGTAACAACAGTATCCTGCACCTATCTACAAGAAACAGAGTCAGACACAGCTTCAGGACACACCTAAGTAGTGTTACTAGTGGTCGTTGGTTGAGACTGAAAGTATGACCGGCCCTGTTAAGTGACGTGCAAGAAATAACGTTATGTCAATTTTTTTGCTAGTCAGCTGGCTAAATTATGGATCAACAAATGAATGAACTTGTTGACGTTTGCAATTGCATTCAAGTTATCTCTACGAGACTCTATATTAGCTTGTGTTATTATCTATTACTATTATATTATTACTATCTATTACTATTATCTATTACTTATAACATGTAAAAACACAATATGGTACCTAAATTAACTTCCAATTGCACTGTTACCAACGTCACTCAAAGATATAGCTGTCGCTACATAAATAAACTCTATAATCTCTCCTTATAGTTAACTGTATATCACTGCACCAAAGAGCATCATTCAGAAGCCCTCAGTGTTGGTAGGCTATTACTCATGATGTGTAACCAATCAAATAGCACTGTAGGTGGGACATTGTTCGAGACCACAGAGTGGTTACTACAGACAGAGAGAGATGGCTGCATCTGAGCCAAAGTATCCCATTTTTAAACTAATAAAAATGTTGGTAGTTGGATAAAAAAAAAAATGCAAATGTGCATACACCTACAGATGCATTAAGTAGTCTGTTAATGATCCTCCGTTGATTGCATTTTAAGTAATCAACAACACTGTAAACTACTTGCATTTGCACTAGCATTAATCCACCCTAGTGCACATATGCACACACGTCTGCCTGCACACGCACACACACACACACACACACACACACACACACACACACACACACACACACACACACACACACACACACGTGTGTGTTCTTACTTTTATTACTGCAGCTTTTCATAGTGAGAGCTCTGACATTTAGATGGAAACAGCCAGTACCAACCCACTCTGACTTTCTCTGTCTGGCTTCTCAGCAGAAGAAAATGATTGGGAGTTTCTGCATCCCACCTCCAGTGAAAGTGCTTTTTATCATTATGTGAGCCTGTATTTGCTTGCAGTATGTGTGTGTGTGGCACCTAGAATGCTGTTTGCCAAAGCTTAAATTCTGTCAGCTGAACTTTCTTTATTTCACTTCCTGGGATACGGGAACTACACTGCCCTTCCGTGACGACTGTAGGATCCCTGGGTATAGTAGTTTCGTGAGGCTGTGAGCTATCCTGATGAAAGCTCGGACCCTGCTTTGGCTGAACCACCGTAATGTATGCCATGTCTGTGCCAGTCTTTCAGAACAATGATGATTGGTTCATTTGCTAGAAGAAATAGGAGGGCAATGGCTAATTATCATGTTAACACTGTGATACTGCCACCATGACTGTATCACTGTTCAAAACCAGCCAGTCTGATATTTGGTATTGTCGAAAGCTGAACTTATGGTCGAGTCAAGGGGTTACTGGGAGTCCTGCAATAGATACCTATTGTGAAGGTTTGGTTTTTTTAGTTCAGTGTAGGATTTCTCTCCTTGATAACACCACAACAACAATAGACTGATGTATGGCAAGTGATCAGGTTGTATCATGCTTAAATTGGATTCTCCACGGCAACTGTATTTACAACAACCCCTCCTAATTAAAAAACAAATAATGTGGTAGATGTGTGTTACTGGAAAGAAGAAGATAGCTGAGCCTTTCTTCAATGTGTGTGTGTGTGTGTGTGTGTGTGTGTGTGTGTGTGTGTGTGTGTGTGTGTGTGTGTGTGTGTGTGTGTGTGTGTGTGTGTGTGTGTGTGTTTTTCCGGTGTTTATGTGCCCTATTCACATTTAGTACACCTCCACCCCCTTCCTGGTTTAACAAGGACACTCAGCAAGGGAGAGAGAAAGGTTCAGGATTTCCAGACTGTGATATCCCTGACTCAGATTTTAAGGCTGGCCTAGTTCCATACTTTTGCAGCGAAGGTCAAAGTAAAAGACAACATTGAAGTTGTCATGAAGTATGTGTATAGTATACGTGTGCATATGTGGAATATACTTGCAGCTACAGCTTCCATCCCTGAGGGCCAACATGTCCAACAGAGAATGTTCTGGTTAAACAGAATGAGTTGCGGTCTGATTACTGTGAAGCTAGCCTGATAACTTTGGCAATAACTTCTTTTGGGGCACAGGCACACACACACACACACACTTTTGATCAAAGCTCTCATTCATTCTTCCTGTGTTAAATGTGTGTGTGCATTTGGAGAGTTTGGATGTAAATATTGGGTGTTAAAATGAAGATAAAAGTAGTGGATTACTTAATATCTTTGTACCAGATGGTCATTTGATGGAAAAGCTTAGTGTTTAGACACTGAACCCTGTCAGTTAAGTTTTTAGTCCTTATAGAGTTTTGAACAGGGCGTAAAAGTGAACATAGCACCGTAAAATTTTTATTCATTTATGTTTTCATGTTTGAGTACTTGTTACAACCATCCACCAGCACAATGCTTACGTGTGGAGCACAATCTGAACCAGCAGGCTGTAAAGTTTATTTCTAAAGTGGACCCTCTTTATGTTGCTTCTGTAAAAACGTTTTCTTTATATCCTGGACAGATGCTATCTAAGATATAGAAAGTCGCTATCATGGCTATGGGGTACTTTTGGAACACAAAGTTATACTTTTCATGCAGTCCCGCTGTACAATAGCGCACAAGGCCTGCTCCATTCATGACACAGTAATATGATAATCTAGAGCAAATTTTACAATTAATTATCATTTCTTACACCAGATTAGATAGCTCAGGTGGTAGAGTAATTTGGCCAGTAATTGCTATATTTGTGGTTTGATCCCAGCCTCCTCTTGTCCACATGTCAAAAGGTCATCGAGTAAGACACTAAACCGCAAACTGCTCCTAATTTAAGTATATGGAAAAAATGTAGTTGCTAAACGATTAAGATGCTTTGGACAAAAGTGTCTTCCAAATGAATAGAATGGAATGTAAATGGCTGTAATGAGGTGTCTTCTTACTTTTACTACAACACTGGTCCCAGTGTTTCTCTCTGATTATGCTGTATACTCAGTTAATTGTGGTTTGTTTACTTAACTGTTTGGAAATAGCATTATGTTTAGCTTTGAGAAAGGTTAATAGCAGTAGCTTATGGCTGCTACACAAACACACCTACGTACCTCGTTGTTTTTTACTAACTCCACCTTTTCAGTACCATAACTTTACCAATAGCTCCACCTCATGTCAAGACCTATTGACATGAAGGACTGCAGATATCCTTTATTGCTACCACCATCAAACTAGAGGCAAATGACTTTTGATACAAGGCTTTTAAGGATGATGCACATTTACGAAGGTTTGATGGTGCTTTTTAAACCTGAAACAAGTATAGATGGTTGATACAATGAAGCCATGCGGAACGTATACAGCCTCGCTGGTCTAGTGCACCACAGATAATCATGCTTTGTTTATGGTGCTCATATTGTGGTGATGACAGCACATCAAAGAGGAATAAGCCCAGCTATAGAAGCCATATGTATATATGGCATGCATTTGTTAGAATGTACAGCGAAGAATGAGCATCTCCAAAATAAGTGGAGAGAAATTTGTGATATACTGATGTGACCATATACATTACAGTGAACAAAGGAGCGGGAGAGATAGAATTGAAGGGAATGGTAGGACATAGAAGAAAGGAAGAGAGGAAAGGAACTAAACAGAGGAGTATGAGTTTTGAAAGTGACAGCTCCATTACTGCTATCATCCATTAATAACCAGCCAGGTCATTAGTTTGAGAAATGAATCCGGACGCTCACAGAGACAAACAAACACAATGCTAATCTCTTTTCTCAAACAGAATGTCAACAGCCTGACATAAATGAGGGGAATGGAAACTGAACGGAGAGGTCAGGTTGGAGAGAAAGATTGAATGAGACAGAGAGGACGAAGAGGGAAGAGAGATTGTGGCAGACAAATGAAAAGCTGACGGGGATGACAATGTTTGGCAGACGTGATGAATGGAAATTGATCTTGAAGATATCAAAACGGGGTAATGAAAGTGTGGGGGGGGGGTGAAGTGACTGTGATTTCTTTTAGAGGACTTTCTTTAAGTTTGGACAATGACAGCCTCATTATTTCTATCATCTGTGAGGAGCCAGCTAAGTGTTTACTGCTAGAGTCAAACAAACTCAGCGCTGAGAGAAAGAAGTGGTCCGTGGTATGTCCTACGTGTCTTCTTGCTGTTTCATTACCACACTGGAGTCAAAAAATTACATTTCAGGAAGAAAAGCCTGTATCCTCTCTCTCCTTCACCCTCTCTTTTTACTACTTAGCCTTCCGTTCCCTTGCGTATCAGTTTTTTGGGTTTTTTTTCATCCATTCCCCTATTGAATGTCTGCCTATCACCACCTTTTCTATTATATTAGCCTTTTTTTTTATATAATTCCTCTATTTTCGGCCATGCTTTACACCCTTCTCACAGGTCTTTCTTTTTTCTGTCTTCCTCTGAAAAGGGGAATCATACAATGGTTTTTGAAGTTTTTGAAGAACAATAACAGATTTCCTGCTCATGGGCAAGGACCCAATCTACAAATACGCTTGTGTGTGCCTGCAGGCAAGCCGTTCGGGTATGCCGATGTGTACATGCAGGTAGATGACAGTAAAATGGACAACAGCCCCAAGCTAAGTCTGCAGATGTTGCTGACTTTATAAAATGAGATAAGACAATATTAAACTTTATTGATCCTCATGGGGATATTGGATCTTTGCAGTATCTAAAGTAATGTACTGTAGGAAAGGATTTAACCACAGATGTAAAATATAAAGAAATAAATACAACAATGTAATACAACAGGAAAATGGTATATAAAATTTCACGAGGGTATGTAAGCATATAAACAAATGCAATATATTCCACACATGTAAGTCACCTGTCCCTAATGGAAATTCTTTCTAGATTATACATTTCTAGATTATACATTTTGTTAGGGTTTATTGCTTGTTTTGTTGCCAAGAAAATCACAATTTCCAAGCCTGTACTTCCTCAATGTGTGTAAAAAGAAAAAAAATCCTTTTAATTTCCTGCCATGATGCGAATGCAGCATCACAATAGTTGGTATGCTGATTTGTCTGAAGGACCAGATGAATGTGGTTTGCTGATAGCTTCAGAGTAATTAGAGTTTCTGATTTGAAGATCCCCATGCGGCAGGGTGTGTTTAGATCATCTGAAACTCAGAGCCTCTGACTTTCTCCCTGACATCATCAGTTGATGACAGAATATGTTGAAAAAAAAAATGCATTATAATGAGTTTAGCTTAAATATATGACCTAAAATTGTTTTATGTATGTGTGGTTGGTAACATTAGTATCTCATGGCTTTAGTAATATATACACACACACACTCAGATTAGTTCTCTCTCAGAGATTATGTCTTGAGGCAGAAAAACCAGTAACGAACTAACATACACATACACACGCTTGTACAGACACAATTGCATGTGCGCGCGCGCACACACACACGCACACACACACACACAAACACAGAAAAGAGAACTGCCTGTTTTTATATGTTCGATTTTGCTTTGTGGTGCAGAGTCAGCATTGGATTTGTGTATGGAGCCAGCCTGCTGCCCTATTACTGCATTGTAACACACACGCGCACACACATACAGAAAGTATGTGACCAATTACTTTTTAATTTTGGTGACAAGAGGCAGAAGTGCAGTCCTGGCACCAAGCAGGATGAACACATTATTAGTAGCAGGGTGATAATATCAGGAGGTGGAGTCAGAGAAATTTCTCCGCAGGCCATGAAACTACATTTAACCTGTGTTTCATTATGCATATTTCATTTAATCAAGTGATTAATAGACAGGAGCTATTTCCAATTAGTCATATGTGGGAATAGCAATAGTTCCACATAAATACTTCAGTTAACAGGACAAATATTGTTTTTTATACAGAGGACAAAGTGTTTAATTTTAACAGTATATATATTCACGCATCTCTGATCAAGGATAGGACGCAACCTCAGGATGCATCCGTGGCTGCAAATGATTTGACACTTACATCTTGAATCTGTTCCCCAGTCTGTTGTGCAGAAAATGCACATAGGTTCTTATACCTGTTTTGTTAGACGTTGGTGCTCTGTAATTAAATTATTAAGGTACACATGCTGTTTGACCCGTGTGCACTCAAATCACAAACTGCGGAGAGAAAATTGCCTTCCTGCTGTATAATTGCTGCAGTATTCAGTCAACTGAAAGGAAAGAACTGAGAACAAACCTTAAGGATGACATTATTTGTAAGAATGAACCATCAGTCTAACCTGGTGAAGGCCTTAGTCACATTAAGAATTGTATTTGATATGCATTAACTGGAGAATTGTATGTGTATTTACATGTCCTGTACCGAACTGGATGAAAAATGCTGCTTGTGTTTGTGATACGAGGTGGTCTAAATGGGCAGAAATGCAACTGCAATTTCATGTCAAAAGGAGAACTGAAATTGCACCTTGCCAACCGATTTATACAAACACAGCCTTCATCCACCTCAAGCAAACTGTTTTATTTAGAGCCACAGTTTAACCAAAAAGACACAAGCACAAAAGAAATGACTTACATCCAATGAAACTGCAATGAACTGCACCTGAGTTGTGCTTCTGTCATCTAAGTTAATTTCCAGCCCCAGTCTGTGAGCTGTTCCTCTTTGAATGTATTGCAGTACTGCTTCTATCTGCTGCATTTTTTTTATTATGCGCTATATTTATTAAACAGGTGTTCTGACTATTTTCCATTTAGGACCTCTCTGTCATCTGTATGTTTGCCTGCTTGCTGTGATGCTCCCAGATTAGACTGTGTGTCACTGGGGAGCCTGACATGCTGATAAAAAAAAAAAAAAAAAAATTTAGTTCTTTCATGTATTGTGTGTGTGTGTGTGTGTGTGTGTGTGTGTGTGTGTGTGTGTGTGTGTGTGTGTGTGTGTGTGTGTGTGTGTGTGTGTGTGTCCTTTGCTGTCCTCATTTTTAGCTGAAATGGGTAAATTTAAAAAAATTGAAATAGATGGATGGAAAATGGGGGAAAAGTGGGAAAAAATACCTACAGTGAATAAAGGAACCTTGAAATTACAGTGTTACACAGTAAATTAAGTTCTTCCAGGCACTGTGCCTGAGCTGTTTCACTGGGGGCACTATTTTTCAAAATTGCCTTGATCTCTGACCTCATGTGACACTTGCCCTGAGCCCCACTTTGATTTGTCTACAGTTCGTCTGTCACTGTGTTCTTTGATAAGGACAACAAAAGCAGTGAAACACTTCCAACCTAGTAGATCTGATTAATTCAACTAGCGCCCTTGTTAACAGAAAATACTGACATCCATATCGAGAACCAGTGAGGTTTTCAATGCCGCCTGTGTTATCCAATTAATGATTTTTTTATTTTTTATTTCCTTGTGTTTATTTAGTTATAGTGTGTTTCTTTTTCATGACATGCGAAATGTCAGTTTGGGGATTTGTTTGGTTTCCATTTGCCCCTGTTTTGTCCGTTTAATTGTGTTTTCTTACTGTCACACCACAGATAAACCCGATAAAAGGATTTGTTATTAAGTGTAGGGTTAGGTCAGCAGCTCGCTACATTTCTCTCTCCTTCCTGTACTCTCTCACGGCATCTGCCTTCTGACTGGCTCATATTGGCCCTTCTTGACGATTGGCAACCACACAAAGTTACATATGACAACTTGTGATCATGACATTGCTGTGACACAGTGTCTACACAGGCTGTGGAATTAAAGCAGCACATTAACAGAGCAGCAGCAGCAGCTTCATTCCTCCGTCAGTGTCTACACAGGATGTGTTCAGGAACAGAGTTGAGTGTAGGTCAGGCGCGTTTTGGCAGTCATCAGAATCCAATACACAATTACTGTGCACAATTATGTGTGTGTAAAAAAAAAAAAAAAACTTTAGCCGATACGGTACAGGCTTGAGTTGTAGTGGGATGAGCTGTCTCAGCTATCGTAGAATCATATTTATTTGCATTTTGCACAGTACAAGTAGTAGTACGAGTTCAAAAATACAGAAGCACATTGGTGGCATTCAGACCTTTTGCTATGACACTTTTTCAAGTGTCATAAAGCTGGAGATTTACATATAAATGAACGTCCATTACATTCAAGCCCTTGCCAGACGAGTTCAAACAGTAGTGATTAAGCCTATCAGCACCAGATAAATCTTTCTGTATTTCGCAGTATACTGGAGTTTTAAATCTGGCATCTGTGGCGACATTCTTGCGTCGCGCTCTGGTAACAATGCATTCTGTGTCAACCAGCAAGTTTGCCAGAGCTGAGGAGAGGAGCAACCGTAGCGACAGACACGGAGAAGGCTACAGCAACTTTATGGCAGAAAAACCCAGGAATCGTCCAGTAAAAGTTTCTGATGCTCCAGATGAAAAGGAAACTTGGCATTCAGAGGAAAGATTACTGTCTCAAAAAGACGAAGGCGAGGACAAACACAGATTACCATTGATTTGGCTTTTCCTCCTTGGTGCATTTGTAAAATATTTGGAGTAAACTGTGTAGCTATTACATTTACTCTAACTAAATAATGAATTATTGTCTTGGAACTATGGAAATTTCACTGTCTTCAACAGTTTTGTGTAATCACTGTCACTGCCCAAAGGGGAAGACAATAGTTCCGCACTGCAAGTTTAAATTGTAGAAGTTTGGAACAACCAGGATTCTTCCTAGAGGTGGCCGCTCTGCCAAACTGTGCAATCAGGGGAGAAGGGCCGTGGTAAGAGAAGTGACCAAGAACCCGATGGTCACTCTGGCTGAGCTCCAGAGATCCTCTGTGGAAATGGGAGAAACTTCCACAAGGACAACCATCATGGCAGCACTCCACCGATCTGGGCTCAATGGCAGAGCGGAACGGAAGCCTTTCCTTAGTGAAAGAGACACATGAAAGCACCTAAAGGACTCGCAGACTGTGAGACACAAGAGTATCTGCTCTGACGAAACCAAGATTGAATTGTTTGGCCTTAGTTCTAAGCGCCGTGTCTGGAGGAAACCAGGCATTGCTCATCACCTGCCCGATACCATCACAGCAGGGAAGCCTGGTGGTGGCAGCATCATGCTGTGGGGGTGTTTTTCAGTGGCAGTGACAGGGAGACTGATCAGGGTTTAGGTAAAGCTGAAAAGAGCAAAGTACAGAGATATCCTCTATGAAGGATCTATGAAGGATCTGTAGAGGGAAAAAAAATGAATTTAAATGATTTTAGCAAAAGGCTGCAACATAACATAATGTAAAAAAAAATGTGAAGGGGTCAGAAAGCTTCCTGAATGCACTGTGACTGACTCACTAATGACACCATTGCATGACAGGGTGTTTCTTCAAGGGTTTTTGCAGCAATAACACCTAGCTTTTTGTGTAATCGTGATCCTTGCCACCTACTTTTATGTTTTTCAGTGACAAAAAGATTTACTTGTTGTTATGGCTATGATTCTTGGCCACAATGACTGAAGATATTATTTTAGAAATAAAGGTGTCTGATGTCTGTAATAATTCCAGTCTTATTATTAGAGAGTGCAAATAAATGAAAGTTATGAGAGCTCTAGCTGCACTCAACATGGGAAGGCAAAATTTCTCTTAATATAAGATTGGCAATGAAAATGCTTGAAATAGGTATTTCCATTGGATTTTTAGTTTACCATTTTTATTCTCATTTTACTGTAAATTTTGGCTGCTCTGTTTTTGACTATGTATTATGCTGCTCTTAAGTGCTCAAAACGAAGTGAGGGCATTTGTGTATAAGTGAGGTCTTAAAGTGAGTAGTTTCTACAAGACATTTCTGTTGCTCTATAAATATGATGGTTTGCGGGGTGTATCTTACGAGACTCAGATCTGTATTTGAAACAAGCCTCAAAACAGGAAAAGTTGGCCATGAATGCCTGTGGTGAGCCTGAAGCCATGTGAGGCTTAGCATGTTATCATCCAGAGTACCAAAATAGAGCTCAGTGACTTATCTACATTTTTAACAAGTGCACTTGAGAGAAATTAGCACTGTGTTATTGCATAATTAAGTATCTTAAATTTGTAAAGTAAACTAGCTGCGACTGTGTACTCTTTAACCTCTGTTGTCAAGTATTGTTTTCTGTTCTGTTGCAGGGTCTGATCCTGCATTTCACCAGCTTTATACGTAATTTGTTTGTGTTTCACACTGAAACCTTGGGTCACAAATTTATTGAGACCATAGACGAAGCTCAAGAAGGTCAACTCTGTCTCCTAGAAATTACGTTTCTATACAACTACACTAGAACTACAAATACATTTTGTGCAAAATTATGCTCAAAGGAAACATTTTTTGAATTAATGAAATGCTTAATTTATAAAGGGCAGCAGAGTCACCAGGAGGTGGTTGGGGTGGATGACAAGAGTACAAAGCGCACGACTGACACACCAGAAACGAGGGTTCACATCCAGAGTCCCGTCTGTGGTTAGGTTTCGGCTACAAAAGGCCCTTTGTTAAGTTTTGGAAAACTCTTTCTATATATATATATATATATATATATATATGAACATGTGGTGAAGTCACCGTGAACTTTTCTCTGCATTTAACCAGACCACAATCTTTTCCCTAACATTAGCAAAGTGCTGCGAGTGCCTAAACATAACTATAAAAAAGTGTCCTAATGCTGTCATCACTGCAACTGGATATTGTACTGCAAGATCAGATATTTAGCGGAAAACAAATATGTTGTCTTTGAAAATATTAAATTAGCAGGCTGCAAAGTCCACTTATAACTGTGTTTGAAGAGAGGGTTTTGGCAGGCCAGCTAGCGAGGAATTACAGGGGTCAAGAAAGGAGATGATAAAAGCTTGGATATGTCAGCAGTAGGTTGCGTAACATCACTCCAAGACACTTGGCAGGACTCTGGCCAGGACTCGCTGTCATGTTGGCAATGGTTTTGGAAAGGTCTAGAGAATACAAGACTCACGTGGGAAAAGAGCTACTCAGTTTGGGCAGGAGGGAAGCCATCCAGCTCAGCTCAAAATGTCACCTAGGCGAGCAGAAATTCCACCTCATGAGCCAGAGAGTCAGCAGCAAAAATTAAGAATACAAAAGAATATACTCACCCATACTCACCCACCTGTCTTTAAAGGAAAACACTGGTATTTTTCAATGTGCAGAATTTCCCATAAATGTGGTCATTCGTTATGCTAACTTTGCACTGGCGACCTGTGTTGCAGAGATGTTGACACGGATGTCGATCCCTATGTAGCTAGCACACATGGCTGTTCCAGGGGACTACTTTCTGAGTTTGATTCTGTTGAACTTAGACACAGGCGTTTGAAATGAGTCATGTTAAAATCATGTTCATTTTGAAAGCTGTAGGAGACCTCCACAGCTTGATATAGATATATAGTATGTTCATTTATGTGAGTCCTCATTTTCCATATATCTATAACAAAGGTGGCAAGTGCAAAGTTAGCATGGTCCGTAGAATTTCAATGGCCACACAATTTATGGGATATACGCCAGAATTTTCCTTTAAAAGCCTATCCTATGCTTCTCCTATGCTTTGTCAATTACTGTAATTGATTAGCCAATCAGCAGATATTCATCAGAGAAAAAAAATTGATAATGGATTATTGTTCAAGTAAGCTTTTGATCAAAAAATGACAAAAAGCTTCTAAAACTTAAATATTTTTTGTTTCTGTTACTCCTCTGTGACAGTTGGAACACTTGTCACTCTAATTATTATACTAGCGCAGCAGCTGTCACACTTCGTATCAATATAGCAACACTTCTCCTCCCACCCACTTCCGACCTTTAACTTCCCTCCTTATTTCCAGCTCCTCACCCCCCTTTCCCTTAGCTCAGTGCGATAATTTACTCTACCTCCCTTTATATGCATACTGTATATTATGTATCTCCCTTATTCTATCTCCTCTGGAACCTATCAATCATAACAATTTCCAAAATTCGCTCTCAATATTGAGGACATCGCTCTCCCTGCTAGACTGACACACACATTCTCTGCCCCGCACGTTCACACACACATGCTCAGACGCACGGTTACAAACATAGCAGCATGCAGTCTCACAGGCGCACAAAAAACGTAAAACATGCTCCCTCGCTTCAGTCATGTTTTTAAGTCTTGAAGTCGAAAAGATTAAGCATCCAGCTTTAAAATGGAGATAAATACCTTCACATCCATTTCAATTACTTTTCCACTCTGCTATCAGCATTTTGATTAGCGTCCCTGTCAGCTTTATGATTATGATGCTGATTACGGTGATCATAACTGTTGTGATGCTGGTGATGATGATTGTGTTTGTGATTAGTCTGCTTATTGACTGCAGCCGTGTCACCAACGTAGTCTTTCATTCGCTCAACTGTGTTGAATTTGCAGTCTGGAGGAGAGAAGGAGGTACTTGAACTGGTCCAGATCTGTTTGTTCTGTAATTTATAAAATTATAAAATATAGATATAAAACTCTTAGACATACCATCAAATTTATGGAAAAAATGAAAACATTAATGAAAATGAATGAAAAATTATCCTACTGTTTAAGAAATATTGTTGCAAGAGCAGCTGAGACATTTATGGGAGAATCTTAAAGGTTAAAAAAAATGGCATACTGTAATAGTAGCACAAGTAGAGAAAAGTGAATTTTTATTTTTATGAATTTAACATTTCATTTGTAAGAGGAAGAATGTGTTATTACCTCTTTCAAAAGTACCATTGTCTTGTTTTAATATGTGTCCATGTAGATTTTAATTCTTCAGTACACATTTACCATCATGCCTATTACCATCCCACTAACACACAGACACAGAGGTTAAGACCTATAAACACAACAATAATTTGTGGAGGAAGAAGAAGAGCATGACAGAGGAAAACAGAGGAAGAAAATCCATCAGTTTGTAAATGTCACCTCCGCATGCAGAATCTCAAATCTCATTTAACAGCTGTTTGGAAGAGATGGAAAGAAACAAAGGATGTAAGGAAGAAATAATGACATGATAAATGCTTTTGGAGTTTTTCGTTGTTAACTGGCTTTCCAGAAGGGAAAAGCAGAGAAAATCACTAGTGGAAGGGAAAAAAGACAATAATGAAAACTAGCAGCAGAAATGTGTCTCTATTTTTTTCTTTTTTTTTATTGGCGAATAGCATTATGAATGATAATGGTTAAAAATAGAGTATATCTCATCGTGCATTCCTTGTAGATCATTTTGATGAAGAATCTGCAGATAAACCGCCTGACAGGCCTACACAGCATGTCTAAGTCCTTGAGTTGAATGGCGAACCGGCTGTCTAAGTGAATGATGTAAATCTCGTTGGTTATTCACTGCAGCTGTCTAAACAAAGAGGACTTTGCAGAGGGGTCCTCTTCTGACTTAGACTGCGTCAGTCAAAACAAATCTGCATTTACAGCAGGGTTTCTGGAAATGTTATTAAGCGCCTCAATCACCCTGACCGAATTACTGTATCCACAGCATGACAGAAAGACTGTGTGACGGGCATGGGAGTTCTATACAGAGTTCTCCACATTTCAGTCCAGAGAAATTTTGTATAAAAGCACAAAGGACTGTAAAGATCCTCTTAGGGCTCCTTAGGAGTGGATTGCTGCAAGTCTCCCTATCTACTTACAATCTTTAGCATCACTCTCATGTTTTCAGTCTAAACTGATCTCATAATTACTGAGCAAGAGTAAGGATTTAAATGGAAGCATTAAGGCTGACTTGACTGATCTAAGTGGATATAAAATGGTGAATAAGCCACTGAACTCTGTTACCGCGGAGTGTAGAAATACAAGGCTTTCCGGGTAGCAGCTGGAGAGACTCAAATTGATGGTGCATGTAAAAGCACCTCCTCTGGAGCACGGCTGAAAGACGAGTTACTAGACTGATACTTCGGTTCAGAACTAAGGAGAGGGAGAGCATTAAGAGCTTTTTTACTTACCCCGGTAAATTCGCTTCCACTGTTTTTAGAGCGCATGAAAAATTCAGACTGAGTTATCATCATGAATGACTCAAGGACTAGAACAAAGATTTCCAGATTAGAGCTCATGGTTTGGCTGTTAAACCAGCGGCTGGAGAAGGTGCACAGGCAGGTTCTGTGTGTGGAATGTATCTGTGACATCACTGCTGGACAGTATTCTAGAATCCAGCGGTGCAGGCACAAAGAACTAGAACAGAACATTTGTCGTCCTATACACCGACACATTGGATTTGAAATGAAAATATAACCAGAATTTTGCTTAGGGCTGACTCAGAGTTTTAACTCAAGTAACTCCCTCCTGTACTATGTAAGGCTAACAAAGAAACCATGTTACAGTTACTTAAGGTTAATATATAGATAGACTGTCATCATCTGGAAAGAACCAATCACCTGGCGATGCCTCCAGCCAAGGAACCAATCATCACTCCAGTCTGTCAAACTTCACCTTGCACAATAACACGTACACCTGTCATACAGTCTGTAGGAGCCCAAGACAGGATTTGTAAAAACAATCCTACACTTACAGGGGGTAATGTGTAAGTATTTTAGTTTAAAGCATTCCAAAATTAAATAAGATTATCAACAAAATGTGAAGAAATTACAGTTTTGACGTTATGTCAAAGACATCTATGTATTGTGTTACAGAGATATCTACTAAAGCTAGCATGCTAACCAGCCATCCTGTCTAGGGGAGATTCCTCTATTTTTCCTCAAGCTCAGCTATCGATGCTACTTCTCTAGCTCCTCTCCCTCGCGTTCCCCGACCTCTCGTGGCTCGTCCTCTTCTCCTGCCCCGACAATTTTTGACAGTCCATCAGCCCGCCGGGATTTGTCCCAGTATAGCCGATGGTTTGTCTGACTATGGCACCGGGGGGGGTCGACCACAGAGTCCATTTCATCGTTTCTTATGATAGAGGTGGGCTTCCCAACTTTCTGGTAATATTATATTGCCCCCTATTTGTTTGAAGTATGAATTTGACAGTTGTCCAATTCTTACAAATTGCTCCTTTAAGTATATCCATCTGTATTTTCAGTTTTACCTTTACTCATGTGCAGGATTCCAAAGAAGATAAAAAGCAGTTACATACTGGATGTACAGTAAAGTACGTGGTTTAGGGACCATTCATGGTTCAATTGTTGTGGTCTAATAAAATCGTTCCAACAGTTTATTATTAGCAGTCAAGAATAGATGGATGGATGGATGGATGGATGGATGGATGGATGGATGGATGGATTGAGTGATTCAAAGTAAATCTAGGCGTGAAGACTTGCAAGTTAACACCCAGTTTTATCAAACGGCAAGTGTGCCGACTTGCTACATTAAAAACACCCATCACAATGTGGAAATCAACAACAGCGGACACACTACATTTATATCCAATATGTACAGCACTAATGGTATGATTTAAACAGGTTGTGTCTTGCTTATGTGTTAGAGAGTGGTGCGCAGAAGAGCGCTTGCAAACCACGTCCACAGCTGTCGTGTTCACTGTTGCTGGTTGACATGTACGGCAACATGAAACAGTAGTATTTCACTCCACACTATCCATTCCGTGCATTTTTGCAGTGCATTGCCGTTTTATATGAATACTGTAGGACTTTTTTAGTATTCATAGTTCCCCAATTATAGGACAACATAATTCAACATAACAACATTCAACATAATTGAACAAGAAAACATAATTGCACAACAATAGAGGCCTCATTTTTAACATCAACACATTTTATTAATATCAAATCCTCTGTTGACTGGCTGAAGTCTATGACCCAGAAAGCAGCAGACACTGCCAGCCCTGTACTACAGTCAGGTTTACTTCCTGCTTGTTTCAGGAGCTTTTTGCCTTCACTTTAGTGGTGAACTCATGTAAAGTTGAATTTAGGTCAGGTGATTGATGTGGCCAGCCAAGACCATTCAGCTGTTTGGCCACTGTTTGGATTGCTTTGTCTGTATGTTTAGGATAATTGTCCTGCTGCATTGTCCTGAAATGGGGGAATATGTATAAAAAGAGAAAGTTCCACACTGGTAACCCTAATAGACGTGAACACCCTCAACTTAAACCTAAAGTTAGACTGTGGCCTTATAGGGATTGTTTCATTTCAAATCCAATGTGCTGGAGTCGAACCAAAACAATGAAAAAACATATGACTTTCCTAATGCTTTCTGACTGTGCAATATATCATCATATGTGGTTGAAGAACAGAATGGAGGTCGTATATGATCAGGAACTGTTGCAAATCCTTGTTTCACCTTTAAAGGGTAAAATCAGGCTTCAACCAGTGAAATCACTGGAAGGGCGGTTCTCCCAGGAGGGCTCATTAAATTTTATTTTATTTTTGTTAACTCAGTATAAAAAAGAAATACCTTTCTCTATGTCATTTCAGATTGGAGTAATGGTAATAGGATGCCCCCTACAATTACTACAATGAAGTTGTAGCATTGAGGTACTGATAGAATATAATAATTGTGCTAGATCATTGTATTACCCTTGCAGAGTGAAAGAACAACCTTCAGCCAATCAGTGCAGAGATCACCCAGTCAGAAGGGCCAATCCCCATGTGGGGTTGTTAGGGACCTGGTGTTGTTGTTTGTTGAGAGGAGAGAGAGAGAGAGTCGAGATAATAGCAAGTTAGAATGATGGTGGCAATGGGGAAAACACAGCAATTTGTGTGTGTGTGTGTGTGTGTGTGTGTGTGTGTGTGTGTGTGTGTGTGTGTGTGTGTGTGTGTGTGTGTGTGTGTGTGTGTGCTTGTTCTACTATATTGTTGGAGCTTATTATATACTTGTCAGGTCTGACAGTTTGTGGGGACCAAAAGGCTTAACCTCACAAGTTTAAATGTCTGTTTGAGGATTAAGACTTGGTTTTAGGGTTCAGGTTAGAATTAGGTTTAGGTCAGGGTCAGGGTAAGGGTTGGGGCTAGGCATTCAGTTGTGATTGTTAAGGTTAGGGTAAGGGGCCAAGATTGCATTATGTCAATGACAAGGAATTGTGTGATTCTCTCTCTGTGTCCTTCTGTCTGTGTCTGAACAAGATAATGTGTTTCGTGCTATGTTGCTCTGGTCGAATTTGGGAAATGGTTCAGTGACAGTAGAAGAAGAGACAGCAAAAGAAAATTGGCCAGGATTGGCCCTATCTCCTCCTGTGACTGAAATTTTTCAATCTGGTGCAAACACGTGAGTTTTAGTACTAATACCAAAATGCTACTTTATCAGTACATTACTTTGAAAAATATAAACATGTTTTTCTGTAAACCCACTTTTTTTCTTTTAACAAAACAAACCGAAGCCCTCAAGTATTTATTGCCAAACACAAGAAGCTGCACAAGAACTTTACCTAAATAAAATAGCCAAAAATTGGCAAAAGGAACTACATGAATTAGTAAAAAAATTTTGGACCAGACCAGACATTCAGAGACAGCTTTGACAGTATTGACAGTTTTCAATAATGAGTGCTACAGAAAATTTTTGGTCAGATACCACAAAATATTGAGGTTCGATACCCAGCCCTATCCATTTGTTTGCTACAGTTTACAGGATATTGGGGTTTAAGTGCATGTGTGCCAACAGTACTGGTGTACTTACTTCTCTGTTGTTGATCAAGTGGTAGGGAAGTGAAGAGTGTAGGGACCACTCTGACATACCATTTTAATATTGATCCAGCAGAGAATGGCCCTTGGGAAGAGATCTGATAGGAATTAACAGTCAGTCTAGAAAAGGTCAAACACCAACCGGGCTCATGTGTCCCACTGATCCTAAAAGAGCGTTGTTCCTCTTTTGTTTGGTTCTCTCTCCTTAGTGAAAGCCTACTGGACCACAGTGTTGCCTGGGACACACTTGGTTCACACTGTCACACACCTACCTCTCTAATTTGGAGTCATCATTATGGACAATATGGAAAAGTCTACTGTTTCTCCTCACAACATTTAATATTAACTACAGCAGGTCAAATAAAATAATTATTTTCTAGTAGGTCAGTAATTAATGTGATTTATTCATGACTTTTCTTCATATCCTTTTAATGTTTGGCTAACAAGAAGGTGATGATTACTTCATTTTTGTCAGTTAATTGACAATGACAAGGTGTGTATTCATCATCATTTGTGTAATAATGATGAAACATTTACATTTCAGGCTGTATCTTGACTGTTGTGAATTTCCAGTGCTAGCTGTAATTTATTAGTTGTGAATTAGATATTTGCTATTATAAAAGATCGGCAGTGTTGATGATTTGTAATACATTAATATGTTTTGAAAGTCAAGATTAATGTTAAATAAATCAGTAAATATGACAGACTAGCATGTATCACACCAGTATATTTGAAACCCCAAAATTGTACTTAGCTGTAGTGTAACAAAACGTAAACAATATCTGTGCTATTTATCTTGAAGTGTGAAAAGGATCTAGTAAATTGTTTGTGACAGCTTTAGTTTTGACAGATAAATTTATTTAGATAAAGACGTCTGTCAGCTGTAGCTAACCTGAAGTTGCATTTCTCTGCTACATGTTAAATCTGCCATCTTTGCCTCATCTCTCTCTTCAGTGCTCGTCTCCTTCTCTCTTTCTCTCTGATTTCTATCCTATATTCACCTTTCCAATGCAGTCTCCTTCTTCATTTCCTACATCAGCACCTTTCCGTCTTTTCTCTTTGTTTCCCTCACTGCCTCTGTTCCTGAGTAAGCCTTTTAAACTCCCATGAGACTGTTTGAAATTAGCTCCTGGCTGCTGTGGATGGTAGAGCTGTGCGTGTGTGGTTGTGCGGCGGTGGTGTCAGCAAGCAGTCCTTGTACTCTTTACTACGAGCTTTGATTGGACATGAAGCAGGCTACTGTTTCCCTGTTGTGTTCATAAGACAATGGATGTAACAGTCAAGAAGAGGAATATTTGTCAAGAGTCCTGTCCTGCTTTAAATCCCCTTTCCTTCCCTTCAGCGGCAGCAGTGCTGTTTCTGTCTAAGAATATCCGCATTATTTGTCCAACTGTGTGTGTGTGGGATCTGTTGTTATGGCTGAGTTGCCTTACTGTGGGTCAGATCTTGACTTTGGGTCAGTACTTGACTTTTGCCCTGTGCAGTGTTGTTTCCTCGTGCAAGATGGACCCTTAGGTGATAGATATGGAAATCAAGGAAAGTTCCCAGCATTCTTGCTCACATTTTCTCGCTCCAACTTAATATGTAATTTGGATGCTCCTTTCATAGATACACAAAAACCCTTTCATAGTTTTTGTCTGGCTTTTATGATTTCCTCAGAGACATAAAATCGGTGGCTCATTGGAGATCTCAGTATGAAGAGGTCAGTTTGCTTTAACATAATTGCTTGTTGCGTCATTTGATCTAATCAAATTGTCAAATCATACAGACAAAAATGCCAGTTTTATCTGTTATGCTTTTTGGAAATGTTCCTAGGTTAGTTGTTATCCTAAAAACAAAACTTTCAGAGCAAAAGCATTTCTTGAGCAGAAGTGCATTGTTTATTTTACCAACATTCCCCTGAGAAAGTCAGAGATAATCAAGAAAGGATGGGAATAAACCTACTTGAGCTAAAACGATTAGTTGATTACTCAAAAATTAATCAGAAACTATTCTGATTAATTTCCAAAGTCAATTTTTAAGCAAAAACGCCAAACAATTGAAGGTTCCAGATTCTTCATCGAGAAGATTTGCTGCTTTTCCATGCACTCCCTTACGGGAAATTGAATATCTTTTTATGTGAACAGAAAGTTTGTAGACATCACCATGGGTTCAGGAAATTTTGATGCACATTTTTCCACTACTTTCTAATTGATTACTTGAGAAAATAGCTTTGTAATCTTTAATGGATAAAGAAAATTATTAGATTAGATGATAATTGTAGCCCTAAAACCAACAAACTATTCAGGGAGCACAGATTAGATGCAGCTCTTGATCCTTTTGAGAGCCATAAGCATTATATACATGGTGCTGGTGTGGTGTCAGACATCCGATATACCAAGATTTTTAGACTGCACATAAATATTAATAATATTTAATATAATATAATATAATATAATATAATATTTTTCTCCATGCATTGACCAGAAGTGAGTTCAGACTTTCTGTTCATAAAGCACACAATAAGCTCTAACAATAAATCGGTGTCTTTGAACATGGACCGGTAAATTGGGGGATATATGGACTTGTTCCGATTACGGCTGAGCTCAGGTTTTACTGTAAATATAGTTTGGGTGACCTCCAGAAAAACCCACATGGCGGAAAAAAAAAGACTACAACTTTAACATAGCAAAGTGAAAAACCAACAATTGTTTATTTTCCGTCCACATACAGTGAACACAAAATCATTTTGTGAAAAGTTAAAGATGAGAGCTTGACTGGGGACTGATGTGGATGTCTTGTCTGCATTCAGCTGACTTGCATTTAGTTTGACAAATCCTTAGAGACAGGTAGGTATCAGCACAAAGACACACACACATAAACGCGCACAAACAGTAAAATGTGAAAGCGTCTTCCCACAGGCTTCCTTTGAACTTTCTACTGGCGTTTACTCTGTGAACAGACAGGCAAACGAGAAGAGAGACAGAAAGTGTCAAAGCAGAAGGAAGGTGATGAAGAAGAGTTTGGAAAAAGGAAGTGAGGAGAAGCCCAGCGCAACACTGCTCTGACTAGTTTAGGACAGCTCTAACATGCTGAGGGGGGAGGAAACTCTGCAAACTACTGAGGGGGACTGAGGTGGAGGAAAGAGAGGAGGAAAAGAAAAGGATTAAACAGAGCAGAGTAATGTACTTGGAGTAAAGAAAGGCCATTTATCTCTCCATCCTCCTGAGCTCTTCCCTTGTTTCCGCAGTAGAGCAGACAGATAAGAGAGCGTGTGCATGATTGGCTTAACACTTGGCCCGTCGCCAAGGCTGCACTATCACCATGGGATACCGACAGGAGCTGAGGGATTCTATCAGATAGGATGGTATTTAAAAGAGATAGGACATTTTCGTACAGGAAGTTAGGTGACTGAATTTTAAATCAGTGTATTTGAATTCTGCATGTGAACTCGGACTAGCTAACAAGAACTGCCCAAAAAACATGTAGCTGTAAGCTCACTGTCATGGTCCCTTTCACACTCTTTCTGCATAATTTCCTGCACTTTTCATGTATTTTCAGCGTGAGACTCAATAGATGTCCGTTCAAGGTAGTAACTCACATGGAGAAAGAGAAAACACAGTTTCCATATGACTATATTATGTCTGTTGTGAACTTCTGCATCCTTTGCCCTTATTTTCATTCATCTCCATCCTGTAGCTTTCTCACAGCTCATTAATGCAAGTATGTGGATTGAATCACAGCCAATGTGTCTTTTTATCAGCATAGGTTCCCTTTAAGGTGACAAATTAAAGATCTAGTTACCAATCAGAAAGCAAAAAGAGAAAGAGATGTTCACCTTCCTTATCTTTCTCTCTGTGATTCCCACTATTTGATTCCAAATATCATTTTCTGTACCACGCTCACATAAATTATTTCACTTTGGGTATTTAGATGTAGTGTAGACAACACCAACAGAACACAGCCAGAGGCAGGTGGGCTATTGACCGTTCACAATTTTCATTCTAAAGATCTATATCCTGCTCAGCAGTGACAAGTAGCAACATCTGTCAGCAAGAGGACAGAGAGTGGAAACGAAACTGATATGTTTAGAGCAAGCTGTTGAGTTTTTCTTCCAGGAGCAGAGGAAAAAAGACAACTACGGCTTTGTTTTTCACACCAAGGAGAGGTTATGGAAGCATGGTAGCTACAGGAAAGCACTGCGTGAGAGCTGAAGCCAGCAGTAGCAGAGTCTATTCATCATCATCTAGCTTATGGCTGCACACTCACTGGTGGAGCTCATCTCACAGATAAGAAAATCAAGGCCCTGTACACTAGTATGACTTAATGCCAAACCTGTAGCCAAGTAGACACACATACAAGAAACATCGTTTCCTGTTAAGCTTCTTTGCTGCTTGTTTCCTCAGCCAAGGGCAGCAGGCAGCAAACATGTCGCCATGTCAAGCTAATCTAGAGACATCTTATCTGTAATTTATTACACTGTTTCGAACAGCCGGTGTTTCCACCTCAGCCTTAGGTCTAGGTTGACCTCGACACGCCCGTGAGCTACTGCAAGGCTTACACGGTGACGAAACACTGATCTGACAGCCAAAAGTGACTTGGGGACAGAAACAAACACGAGACTTAGCTAGGTGTGTGGAGGAAATGTCTGAATCACAAGCAAAGTGTTTCAGACTTTGCATTTTTTCCCTTGTCAGTTTCCTTCTGCCTTCACTTAGATCTCGTTCTCCTCAGTTTTTTCTCTGTCACTGTGTTCAACTCCAACGTGTGGCTGAGATTTTCTTCAGCTTTTTTTCCTTTATCCTTGTCACTTACTGATATGGTCACTTTTTCAGGCAGTCAGTCAGTTGCTCACTCATTCGCTAACTCATTGATGGGGATGCTCTAATATCCACAATTCTCACTGCGGACGTGTTCTTGACAAATTTTGATTTTGACAAATCGTGCTGAAATGATTAAAGAATAAGCAATGAAAATGAAATGATTATCGCTTATGTCATTTATCAGGCAAAAATGTCAAACATTTACTGGTTCCAGTCTCTGAGATATAAGAATATGCTGCTCCTCTTTGTTTTGTATCGTTGTAAATGAGGATAGAAATTGGAATATCTTTGGGTTTTGAACAGTTGATCAGACAAAAGAATCAAATTGAAGAGTTTTGCCAGCTGGTAAAATTGTGGCATTTTTCACCATTTTCTGACATTTTAAAGACCAAACAGTTATTTAATACAAAAAAATATTTTGTCAGATTAATCAATAAGGAAAATAATTTTTTGTAGCCCGAAAAATAGACTTTTTTCTCTCTCAGAGAGATGTAATAGTTTTTGGTTCAGTTTCTTGAATTTCATGTTACATTTGTTGATCAGTCTACCACTTTTCACCCTGACTTTGAATGGGGCTATTCGGAGCAGCTAAAAACACTTTTGCCTTCAGGCGAGGTCAGACACATGACCTGCAAACTAGTTCCATTGGAGCATACCCAAGCCTATAGTGTATCGTTAGATCAAATTTGTCTCCAGGTCAAGAGATTTAATTTTTGATTTATGAAATCCACGAATGTACAAATTGGGGTGAGCCCATGTGGCATGAGAGGGACATTTTTAAAAGCTAGATATAATTAACAATGGGGCTTTTTATTACTCATTATCCTCTTTTATATAAAAAAGTGATATATTTTTATACCTGTTTCAACATTTCAATGAAAATATAACTATAGCACTGACAACCAGTCATTTTATTCAATCCAAAGTGTCATTCATCTAGACTGACTGTCTTTCTTGTTTCTTTCTCTGGAAATGTGCAAAGATCGCTGTTTCTTGGAGCTCCATCATCAGTCTCCTTCTTTATCCTCTCCTTACTCTTTTTTTCTACAAACTCTAGTGTTCTTCACAGTTCCCCCCTCTGCTAACTACACTTTTTTGTTAAACTAACTCTAAGTTTTGCCTCTTTTCACCACTCCTCCTCTGTCGTAATCAATTGATTTCGATCTTCAATATCCTGAAACTGAGCAGTAATAGAAGAAAAATGAAAGGAAACCAGTTTGGAGAGGGTATTAGAAAGAGAATCACATCTGCAGAGTTTGAAGATGGTAAGATATTTTGAATAACAGGCTGCTCAGTGAAGGTTTTCCCCTCATTAACGTGAAAAGACAGGACAGAATGAAGAGAAAGTGTATTTTTGGTGTTTGGCTTTGAGCCTCATTGTTCAGGTTCTGGATCGGTTGAGGAATGCTTTCAGCGGTGGAAATAAAAGAGGAGTAGAGGAGAGAGGAAGAGAGTTGATGAATGAGGGAGACCACAAAAATAGAAAGTCAAGGGGGGGAGTAAGCAGTGAGAAAAGAATTTGTATCAGTTTGGATACAAACAAAAAGTTGCATGTCATTGGCTGTGACATGCAAATGTTCTCATTGGTTAGCCAGATCCTTATGTAACTTTACAGTCTGGACAGAAATCACTGTTGCAATGATCGAGCCATGTCTATTTTTGGCCTAATTGTGTGTGTGTTTGTGTGTGATAGAGAGAGTGAGAGAGAGTAGGTGAGAAAGTTTGAGCAACTTCCAAAAGCTATTAATTTGAGCTTGTGCAGCTATCCTTAAAAGCAGGTGAAAACGTTTGTGTGTGTGCATGTGTTTGTGTGTGTATGTGTGTGTATGTGTGTGTGTGTGTGTGTGTGTCTGCAATATTTATGTGTGCGGCAGCATACTGCTTCATTTTCTCAGCACCGCATGTAATTTTCAGTGTTACCTCTCTGTTTAAATGAATGAGAAGCTGTCTGTTAGACTCCAGGATGTAGACACGGATACTGGATAGACTCCAGTGGAGCTGCACTGCAGGAAAGCAAACTCCCATCTCTGTTCTTCCTTTTTCCTCTTTTCTTTCTTTCTTACTTTTCACTGTGTTGCCTGTGTGCCTCACTCCCTTCCCCTCCTCCCTCTGTCCATGTCTCCTCCAAGACACTCCTTCATTTCCATCTTCTTTTCTCTTCTCTCATGCTCTTGATATCCTCTTTTATCCAGGACATTCTTCTTCTCTTCCCTCTGTATATCTCCATTCCCTTGCTCAGTCCATTCCCCTGTGCATTTCATAGTTCCACTGCAGAAAAAATCAGGTGTGGAATGTGTAAGTAAATAAGCCACCATTACAGCAGTGAAATTTTACTTGTGAACACGCAATGCAGTAACACTGTAACATATTTACAGGTATTACTTTTTAACCTGCAATAGGATGTTGAAAATATAGCCATCAAATGCCATTAAAATAAAGGTTAATATAAAAAAGATCATATTATAAAACGTGATACTAAATTTAGTCCAGAAGCCTGCACATCTAGGCTTCTTTTCATCTGCTTATCAACAAAACCAGGCTTAATGTTCTGTGCAATTATCAGCTGCTGCAACAAAAAAATTGTAAGAAGAAAAAAAAAAGAATGTAAGATCCACAGTCCTCTGCTCCATAAAGGCAATTTCACTTTAAATAATCTCCATTAAACCCCACCTCCATGTTAACATTGGGCTCTAAAGACTATAAAGTGCCCATGGTGTGCCGCACTCTGCGTATGTTTCCTGGCCAAATTTTCACTTTTACAAGTTGTTTAGCTGTTTCAAATTGTAGTTAAATGATGTATTTCATCAGATAACAATTGATTTACGTATAACCATAAGATATACCGTCTATAGGGATCCACAGCAGTGCAACGTCCATTCTCTGGAGGTCAGACAAAAAAATTGTACTCATAATGCTCAGCTAGTTAAGGCTAACGCACATGACCTCACACTGCTGAGGGTTTGAGTGCTAGTCGTAACATTAATAGCATATAATGCCCTTAAAGTCACTTAGAAAACTACTGATCCAAGTAATTTGTCAAGTGTTTGACAGTTAATGAGTTTCCATATTAAACTCCCTATTATGACAATGACCAGGAAGCCTTCATAAGCCCTATTAATCCTTTTACCTTCATCAATATAGTGCCTTAAACTGCTCTCATAAAGGCTACATAAATCTCTACTAGAGGTTCATCTGACATTCATTTAAAAAAAGCATTGTTTTTATATTATACATGAGAAGTGAAAAGCCTGATTTCTTTAATAGTTTTGTTTGGTTAGGGCAAATTATTTTGGTTACAGTTGATTGTTGTTTTGACGATTTTTTTGCTTCATTTTGAGAACACGACGAGCTTGGTTGACTTCACGCCTAACAGTAATCTGATGCAGTGTATCTCTGAAATCTGCTCTCTGCTCTGTTTTGCTATCTGCTCACAAAGCTCATATATCAGCTTCACAGGGTCCTGATCAGATCCCCGACTGGTGCTTGTCTATAAGTAGGATGTAGCCTAAGGAGGAGAGCAGAGACTTGGTGGAGAGGGAAGGAAGGAGATGAGGGGGAGGGGGGAATGAATTAGAGGCTATGTGGAAAAGATTGGGGTGGGAAGGAATTCGGCAAGACCCATGAATAAAATGCATAAAGTACACAGTAAATTTTTAATGCTGTTTAGTTTCCACCAAGAGGCCAGATTTGCATCCACATCCCCTGATTATGACATCTTCAGTCAGCACTCCAGGCACGGCTTTGCCTATTTTAATGTTAGTGTGAGTATTTGTGCAAACTCACAAATGCTCACCTGTGAGTTTAAGCACGTACACACACAGACAAACACACACACACACACACACACACACACACACGTTCAGTAGAGGTTACTTCTGCTGAGAGAAGCTAATCTGGCTGAAGCCAGCCCCACTTTGGTTTCCTTCTGAATCAATTCTTTTCCTTCTCAGGAGACAGACAGACTGTGAAGAGGTCATCTTAGAATTTAAAGACTTATTGAGACTGTCATAACAAGTAAAACAAAAGTTCATACCGCTTTAACAACTCTTTTTAAATTTTCTTTAAAAGTGGCCTCTTGCTGCTATGCCAATAATTTGTATGTTCACATGTACATTAGTATCCCTGTTTTGAGTGTTATTATTTTTTTGATCATATTCAGGATATGTTGTTTTCACTGAATAAGAAGAACCAGGTTATGAATCTCTTTGTACACACAATTTTACGCAAAGGTTTTTACTCTTCGACATCCAGCAAACTGGTCACACAGTTTGGTTTCTGGCTGCCTGGATTCTGCTGGATTTAGCTTATTCCATCAGACCATCAGTAATGGGAGACCAAAGTAACAATAACATTTATCCTCTGCATCAGCGATGCATTAATCCAACATTTTCTCACCTGACTTTGCTTCACAGACCTCAACTTAGATCCTGATCAGACTACACAATTTTCTTGTCTTTCAAAATGGTCACCATGTCAGATTAGGAAATCATAGTGCCATAAATTCATGCCGCATCTTGGTCACGGGACTGGCGTTTGACCCCGCCCAATCATTGTTCACATCCTTGTGTGTTGTCAGGGAGGAGGGTCAAGAAATTTTAAACATGCTGTCAAGCAATATCAAGAGCGTGCCAAACCAGACGGCGGTGTTTTCAGCCCAAGAGATCCCTCTGTCATCCCACTGGTCATCGTGAAGGAACACTTCGTAGGAGATGTCACACTGGTCAGGAAAATACAAAAAATTCGGATATGCTAGACTTTTCGTTGGGGTGTAGT
Organism: Xiphias gladius; assembly: GCF_016859285.1. NCBI lineage: Eukaryota > Metazoa > Chordata > Actinopteri > Istiophoriformes > Xiphiidae > Xiphias > Xiphias gladius. Next base: position 16,341,034 of record NC_053422.1, read on the forward strand.
GGTGTAGTGGAGTCCCAGATGCCCCGTCGTTGTCCTTCCATTATTTCATTATGTCAATATGTTCTGAACGTTCATATTCGGGCCAAACGCTGGAAATTTGTCAGCCGAGACATCATAGTGTCACAACCGGGCTGAATTCGGGTAGTCTGATCCCGGCTTTACGGTGTCTGCCGATTTAGAATACCGTTCTGTTCTTGCTTTTGTCCTATTTTAAAATCTGTAAACCTCACTACATGGAATATATATTTATTACCATGAGCCCAGGGATTGCTCTGGCACTAAAAACTGAGTTCAGTGGCCCACCATTATGGAAAGAATGTACAGTAACTAATAGCATAAACACTGAATTTTATAAGGACATCGACAGAGAAACTCTATTTTAATGTGGATCACATCTGGTGGATACCCAATCCACTAAATAAAGTCAGTATCCGTTTGCGATTCGGCACATTGGACCGCTACATCCCTAATTACCACTGTCAGACTGTTATATCAGCATGTGGACCATCATTATATCATTTATCATCACTTACCCCATAACTCAGGATAGGGAAGGACCAGCTAATATGGCAGATAATAATTAGAAACCTGGATAAGGTGTTTACATGCCATAGTATCCTGGTTTCTAATAATGCACTCAAGCTAGCATGTCAGGTTTCTAAAAACTGGGATATTATGTTTACATATGCTGACACATAACTCAATGACTGCCCTCTTCTTTGGTCATTTGCTTATAAAACAACCCATGTTTATGTTGGGACACAAACAGAAAGGATAAAGTTTTAATCTACCACAGGAAAAATCGGATTTCTTTGTTGTTTGACACAAATGAGCGGGGTTCACAATGACCATAACAGAGCCAAGTAACCATATTACCAAGCATACAGGATATGCTGCGTTGAAGTTTTCACCAAGTTGTTTTCAGTCTTTCCCAGTACATTTCCTCATTGGTATGTCGGCCCCTTTTCCACCTCTGGGGAGACTGTCCAAAGACTGCAGCATAGTTTAACTTGATCGTTTAGCTGCTAAACAGCAACATCTAATGGAACCAATCACTGCGACATGAAGGTGTTTACGCAGACATGCAGTCAATTAACCATAATTAAAATTGAGGCACTGCTAAATAAACTGCATCAAGTATAGTTTTATAATAAAGGAATCCCATTTTTACTGACAGCTGTTGTGTTAAGTTTTAAACAGATTTTAATTAAACCCTAAAAAAACTTAATTAAACAGTTCAAATTTTTGCTTGCCAACAAGCTCCTGCAGAGTGTTTGCAACTTTAAATGGACATCGTTGATGGACTTCCCTCACTGTGAATCACTATTGGAAATTCCAGCACCACCTCCAACAAAGATAATAAGATAATAACGACACAGTTTTATCTCCTTGTAATCACTTTGAAGGGTTTGAATGACATTGGGGCAGTGTCGCAGTGAGCTAAACAGCCAGTTAATGCTTTTGAGATGAGCGCACTAAAATATTAATGGGGGTCCTGGGCAAGGAGAGGTCATCCCTGAGACTTAGACTGAATAATAAGAGGGTGAATGGCAACTGCTGTCAACCTTCCACAATACCAGCTAGTAAAAAACAGTTGAACTACATCTTAGGCAGCAGCACTTCAGCTGCAGTCCTCTGCTGGACACAGTAAATGCTGATGAGAGAAAAGCCCGTCTTGAACACACGTTTGTAGCTGCAGGTCAAAATGAATTCAGCACAAAATACCAACAAGTCAGAAATCAACAAGCCAACAAATACACTAATTCCACAGAATCTGGTTCAGAAATGGCCACACAGACAGACTTATTCACTGTTTGCTGGATTCTAAAGAGGACCTCAAATGAGCTCTGTCTAATTATGGACAGTAACCTGTAGTTCATAGGGATTGATATATGTTTTGTTAAGTTTCTATCTACTGATATTACACTGAAATCAAAAATATATGAATCTAGAAATTTTCACATTTCAATAAGCGTTATCACAGAAATCTTTCTGTGGCATAATAAGTTTTAACATGGTAAAAGAAATGCCTAAAGGTTGGTTTCCAGTCATAACTCCATTTTGACTTTGTAGGAAGGAACATACAATACCAATCCTCCACCTTACCAGCTTTCGCTCATTCAGATCAGGAGAACCTGCAAATAAAATGTCCACCCTCTCTCCTCTCCTCTCCATCACATTTTAGCACAATAAAGAGACACTAAAATTATCAACGACAACTTCCCTGCCTCTCCCTCTTTCTTCCTTCTTTCTCTCTCTCCTTCTTTTATGCCTTACCTTTGCTGTAAGCCCGCAGTGTTTGCCCTCACTGTGTTTCAAATTACATTCCATATCAAATAAGGCCTTTTCATAAGGCCTTTTTCACGCAATTGCAAGTGTGTGTATGTGTGAGTCCTTTGGTATTCTACCACCTTCAGAATCAGATTCCTATTAAATTAATCCTTAGAGTTGAGCTCAGTATTCACAATGAGTAACACAGGGTTGTAATAGATCTGATAGACTTAGCATACTGTGCCATTATCACTGACCTTTCTTTCTTTCTCTCCTCTCTCCCATCTATTCCTCTACCTGGCTCCTCTGCAAACATTTAAAGGAAGCGGAGGTAAGTAAATCCATTGTGTCTGAAACTTGATAATACTACTTTGAAACATACTCCAATACCTTCCAGGCAGCCACAGACATTGTAGTCTATTGGGCATTGTGCTTTAAGGCATTGTTGCAGAGCAGGAGAGGTGTTGCTGATTTAAATGCACGGCAGGTTGGGTGGGTGGTCAGCCATAACTTGGTATAGTTCAGCATATTAAAATGTTGCAGTGGTGGTTTGATAGCTTTCTGACTTTAAAGCAAATTTAGAAGTTTCTACAAGTATTATCAGTCAGTGCACGGTAGCTTTCAGTAATATTAACCCCGCAAAAAGAAAATCATTTTGCCCACAAGAAAGGTGTCTTTATACTTTTGGTACATGGCCAAAAGGTTATAGAGCATCTCCTTTCAAAACCATGGTCATGAATATGCTGCTATAACAGACCCCATTGTTCTGGGAAGATTTTCCACAAGAATTTAGAACCTGTCTACCAGGATTTGTTCCCAATCAGCCACAAGAGCATAAGCAAGGTTGGATAATAAGGTCTGGCTCACAGTCTACATTCCAGTGTTGGATGGGGTTAAGGTTGGGACTCTGTGCCGGCCAGTCAAGTTCTTCCATACCAAACTGGGAAAACCCTTTCTTTACAGACCTGGCTTTGCGAATGGGGGCAGTGTCATCCTTAAACAGGAAATGGCGCTCCCCAGACTGGTAAAATAGGTAAAAAATGTCAAAAACTGCATACTGAATTTGAAGCCCCTCCCTAACCATGACAAGCTGCTCAAGACAAAAACAACAAAAGTCTATCCTATAAAAAATAGAACATCTAAAATGTGATTATTTTGTGTAACCCATTCTATACGTATTATAAAGAAAAAGTATATATAAAGCCTGATAAATATCTGATCAGAACTCCAACTCAATATTTAAACAATATTTAAGGTCCTTTTAGGGGCTTATATACTGTATCTCTAAATTGATGTGTAGAGACAGAGCGGGAGAGATGGACATAAAAAAAGAGAAAAAAGAAGGGAGGACATGAGTGCGATAAGGACCTGAGGGAGAAGCTAATTAGGTTTCATCTCCTCATTTCAAACTTTTTTGTTGGCTCAAATGTTGACAGTTGTCATTTATAGAACACGGACTAAATGAGTGGGTCAATTGTCCATTTCTGTGGACTCCTTTAGCCTATTTCTCTATCTCTATTTCTATATATCTATCTACTGTTTCTCCCTCTCTTCCTTTTTATTCAATAATAAAGGAGGTAGAGATCCTGCTTGCAAACCCAGCAGGTTTTCTCTGCCTGGTTCACATAGTGTCACTGACACAGGCTTACTCCCTGCTGACACACATATGGTTTACTCTGGGTACTACTTTAGCTGCAGGCACCGCCACTACGTATGTGCGTGTGTGTGTGTGTGTGTGTGTGTGTGTGTGTGTGTGTGTGTGTGTGTGTGTGTGTGTGTGTGTGTGTCTGTGTGTGTGTGTGCGTGCAGACTACTTCACAGCAGACCAAATTTGGAAACACTTTTCCTCCCGCCGTTTTATAAGGACATTTCTTAAAGGTTTTAGAACACATAATAATGTGGTTATAGGCAGATATAAATGATTATTAACATATTTAAGGAATGACAATATAGTAAAATACTGCTGGAATAATCTAAAATATGTCTTCATAGGAGAAGTTATAATTTCTGACAAATACTTCCCATTAAGAAACACTTAAAATGTTCTTATAGCTGCTTAAACTACATTATAGTGTGTTATAAACCATTTATAGTGCTTATTAATGCTAAATAAGGGGGGCTGATGTAAACAAGCAAATCTATCACAAATGGAGCTCATATTGAAAGTTCAGGGAGAATTATAAAGTCATTTATACCTGAGCTTCGATCTGTTCACATAACAGAGTGGTCTATTGAAATGCACAGCTGTTTTTCCTGCCGTGGCTACAAGCTGAAAACTCTCCACCTGTACCACTCCTGCCTTCATCTATATGTTAGTTTTATAGGGTGATTTATGGATTATTAACCTTTTTTTCACTTGTAATCATGATATGCATATACAACACTAAATATCAGTTTTTAAGCCTTGGCTCTTTTCATAATGGGGTTTTTTTAATTGCTTTACATAATAGAAGATATCTGTAACGGGGAAGAGAATTCCACTCTGAATTGAGCCATTAAATCAAAGTGTATTTGACTTAACAAATCCAAACCTCTGCTCAACTGAGCTCAGCTGAGAAAAGCCAATTATTTTCAGTTTTAATATTTTCACTTGATAAGCCTTTCTCCGTGACTGTAGACTATAATGTATCTGAGCAATAAAAATAATTTTCGCTTTTTCAAATATGATTATGGAAACAAGAAAGCCAAAAGGTTTAGTATAGGAACTATGGTACACTATCTCTCTCTTCAAATAACAGCCACATCACTGCTGAATTGTTTTTATGTGTTAAAGTCCATGTTGACCTTGACAGTAAATATTTTTGTCCTAGTTTAACTTCTCTTTACTGGAGCCTGTAACTCTCTTTATTCTCCAGTGTGTTTCCTGCAGGTGTCTCTGTATATTTTTGTCCTATTTTTAAATGCCCAAACAGTTTTTTACCTCTCAATGTCTTTTCTTTTTCTACTGCAATCATTTGTTTTTACAAAACACGAGTGTGAAAGAACACAAGGAGAAAAGAATGAGGACAGGAATTTGAAATGTATTTGAGATGTTCTCCCCCTGGTCTACCAAATAATTCAAAGATATTCTCAGCATGGCGTTATGTTTTTTTATAACCCAGTTTCTTATGTTGTGTTTCCACTCAGGATGACTACTTCAAAAGCTGGGCTCCTGCCAAGTCTCTAGACCAAGGTGAGTCCTGTTGTTTGTGTGACTCCAATGTTTATGTTAGTACTTAATGTATGTGGATGTCAAACCTCAATAATTTCCAACCAAAATGTGTCTGTAGCATTCAAAAGGTATTTACAGAAACAAAAACACATCTTAAACTAAGGAACTAATTTTGTATGATTTTGGTGCCAAAATGCAGAAATCGTGCATCGATAAGACTAATAATTTTCGTTTCCAAAGACTTTTAACCTCCTTGTTATGTCAAGAGAGCACTTTTCCTTGGCTAGAAAAAACATTTCCCACACAGACGATAATGCGGCCATCATTACCACAGGACAAAGTCCTTAAAGGCCTGCCCTTTTTTTTTTTACAGTTTCCGTTCCTTTCAAGTTAATTGTAGAAGTAATGTTAGGACCTGCGTCCTGTCAGTCACAGCCCATGCAAGGCAACCGACAAACTGAAGCAAGAATCTAACACACAACATTAAACCGAAAATATTGCTGGATTTTACAGTTGTGTGTTGAAATTGCTTTGAAGGGCATTAATCATATGTAGGCAGTATTATATAGATCAGTGATCTGTATCTCATGAGCTGAAAGAAGTAGTGCAAAACCATCTATTGTGCAGTGACTTAACCAGGGGTGCAAACTTGTCACCTTTCACCATTGTTCAAACAGTTTTGTATGTAAAATACGTAATTTATGTGATTCGTGTAGATCTGGTGAGTTTTTGAAATTGGTTGGCGGGGGGTAACCTTAATTGGCTTACATGACGATATGGCAAACTTGGTACTGTTAATTACCCTCAGAAGGTTAAGTTTTTTTGGATTTAGCAAACAATAGCCATCATAATTTAGGTGCAACATTAAGTGTTAAGATATCTTCATAGAGTCTAACGTAAGCTAGCGTACTTGTTATTCCAAATTCCAGGTGTATAATGTTACTGATGTTGGGGCTCTGGGACTAATCGTTTAACGCTACTTACAATAGCATTTTGCAGAGAATTAGAACAAAGGTTGACTTTCACAGCTGCAGTGCCAACTTAACGTTAACGTTAGCCCCTGATGGTTCCATTTTCTTTATCCCTAGATAATATTAGGAAGGCTAATACTGTCATAACTACAGCGTAAAAAAAAGAAATTGCTTCGGAATTTGTTGTAAAATCAATTTATTAATGTCATATCTAAGCCCAATCTTTTAATTGACCAAAGAGCAGTTGCAAAAGCTGTAAAGTGCAAGAACCACAGTAGCCGATCCCCCTAGCAGTTAATATACTCAGGCTTGAGTGCATTGTTTTGTATAGTTGTTTGATTTTCACGTTACATTATACATCTTTCACTCAGTGTTTTAATGGTACAGTTTGCAGCTTGTAAATTAGAAGGACTCCAGTTGAACTAATTGTACTTTTCAGTGAGCTACTGCCAAAGATCCAGTCATCCCTTTAAACATAGGTGTGTGTGTGTGTGTGTGTGTGTGTGTGTGTGTGTGTGTGTGTGTGTGTGTGTGTGTGTGTGTGTGTGTGTGTGTGTGTGTTTTAGTTTGTCTTTTTCCAAGGCCAAATGCAGCTACTTCTCACAGTTGCGTACTGCTTGTGGACTTACTATGGCAACAAAGCCAAGTCCACTTTATCAATCACACTCAAGTGTGTAATGCTCTTAGACCCCCAGTAACTCTTGACTAAACTCAATTATTGCAAACACTTGCTCAGTCACACTCTGAGTCTCATTGTCTCACTCACACATACAGTTTGGGGGCTTTATTGGACTGCAACGCTGTTGCAGCACACCAGACTTTAAATCTTTCAACCACTAAGTTTGTTCTGGTCTGTGCTGGCTTGGTTTTGCATATCTAGCGCAGTAACTGTAACTCTTCAGGGAAAGATGTGCCGAGCAGGTTTATCTGGGCCAGCTCCTCGTGGATACTGAGCCTAATGAGAACAGCCTCGCCTCACTGCATCAAATTCTGGAGCTACTCTGTAGTTTCTCAGAGGCGACTAAAGACAAAAAGTAAACAGAGCTTCGTTCTCCTAACCAGGTACTAAATACATAAGATGTTATAGAGGAATCCACTGCGCCAAAATCCAGGGGAAGTACATGTAAATGCCTAATGTGGTGCTAAAACAATGATGTGCTACTATACTATGTCTGTGCCCTGTTCTCCAAACATGGAGGCTCTGCTTTGATTCCCACTAAGACCAAACTTTTAGTGGTATCTACTGTAGTTTGACTTATCTATCAACTGCAGTGTACTCCTTACTTTACTAATATTTCATCCAGCTAGGCAAGAGACCAAACAGAGAGTGCTTCACTGTTGATGTTATCGGCAGCTACAGAGAATAATCAGAGGGAAAGGATAGCCACTGCCCTGGCTTACTGTATGGTTCTCCACACACACTCAGACAAGAAGTCGCCCTTCACTGGCCAGTTTAATGCTCCTCCGTGATGATGTATTGTCCTTAAGGGAAAACGTCAGGAATTATTTTTGTTGCTCTGACCATCTGCTCTGTCACCGAGGTAAGGGCCAGGTCATGCTTGAAAAGAACTAACGACTAGTGACTAGATGTGATCTCATAAAATCCGATGTGTGTGGTCGGAAATGACGCGTGTGACCACGGAACTTGATTGGGGGCTCAAAACAGCGGCAGGATAGCGGCATCAATCACCACCGGCTGATCTCAGTTTGACTAATGACTCACTGGTCGCCCTTGGAGACTAATCAGCAGTAGGAAGGTTGATGGGGGAAAATCCAGTCCCCTGATGAATCACTTGGTGATAAATGCCTCTGTAGCATCTAATGAATGAAATCAGTGGGATCACAAACGACTTGTTGGCGATACTGAACGTTGAGCAATCAAATCCCCAAGTGGTAAATCTGTTTTCCAGGCTTCTTGTGGCTTAATGAGGTCCAGCAGTTGATTTGAAGCTTATTGTGGAGCTGTGGTAAACATGTATTTGAATCCAAACTAATCCTACTGAATTTCAGAAAATTCGGAATCTGCTATAGTTTGCAGGGTCAATTGGTTGCTTTGCCTCACTGACATGAACATATGATCCAGCTCATCAGTGTCCTGGTATTATAAACATGTCAAGATTGTGCTGTTGATTTGGTTTCACATGTAATCGTGGTTTCTGTGTGATTCTGTTTTCCTGCGGCTGTTTGGAGACAGCAGGCCAGACAAAATTTCCAGTTATATTACTTATTTTCAGCAAGGGCTTTCTTTTTGCAACAAAATCCTGATTTTAGATTTTAATTTAATAAATAAATTTTCATTTAATGATTGATTAATTTATTAATCATTTTCAGTCTTTATTTTGTAGCTATTATGAATGTCCTTGTTTATGTTTTGCAAGTATGAATGGCTTTCCTGAGACTCAACAACAAGAACATTAGAGCCATTCGATTCTGCTGTTGTGGAGTAATGTACAGTTACGTATATTTTTTTTTGTATCCATTTAAACTAAAGAAAGAATAAGTGGAAGAGGTAGAATTAGTAATTCAGTAATTTAAATTAAAAACATGGTATGACATTTATGGTATAAACTAGTTCCCTTTGTTGTCTCCATTTGTTGTCCATTGTTTATATAATGTGAAGGTAGCAACCTAAGAGAACATTTTCTACAGTGAAAAACCTCACATGCAACTTTTTTGGAAGACTGAAGAAGTCACAAACTTAACATCCCGTTGAGGTTAAGTTTTTCAACAGTTTCCTCTAGCAGACAATTTAATAAACCAACAGAATATTATATAAAGTGCTGCTCCACACAAAATATATCCATGCAACAATATACCCTGAAACTTCCCTGTTTCTCTCTTTCCCCCTCAACTGTTTGTTTATGTTACCCTCATTTTCTCTAAATTCTCTCATCACTTTCGTTTGTTCTTCGTACTTTCAGGCCATCTATCTCTCACCAACCCTTCACCTCATACGCCTGTCCCTCTGCTCATTGTTTTTCCAGAGTTTTCTATTGTTTCTGACGTATTGAGTTCATCAGATGGAAATTACATAATGATGAACAATGAGTGACTGTGAATAAACATACCACAGTGACGTAAACACACACACACACACACACACACACACACACACACACTGGAAGCCTGTGAGAATTAGTTGTTAGAGGCTTTCATACATATTTGATTAATATTTTAAGAGGTTTGGTTATTATTATCACATTCCCTCTGTGTAACTGTGCTTATGTCTCTTCTCTCTCTCCTATCATTAGCTTGTTTTGTCCTGAAGGAAATATTTAGTAGAAACACTCACAAACATGCTGTCCCTTCCAGCACCACATACACATTCTTCATGTTGATGGGTACTTTTGCATCTTTTATGCGTGCAGTCATTTTTGCACTTGTCATAAAGTACAGTTGGACCATATTCCAACAACTCAGTAGGGATCTTTTCACGTACTCACATTACACGCTGTAACTTGCATCATTCAGCTCTAAAGCTGACAGTTTGGATGGTTGCCTATATTCATGTATCTAGCAGGTTACAGACAGATCTCCATGGTTAAGATGGGAAGTTTTTTGTGTGAAATAAAAATGTCATTAAATTACTTTGTACTACATTTGTCTGGATTATGAAAATATGAGGACATTTCAGAAAGGCATAAATTTGGCTTTTCAGATATTAAAATTTCAACTTTTGGAACAGATTAATAAATAGTATAGACTAATTATGAATAGATTCAAATCATCTATATTACAGTAAGAATACTGCATGTACGGCAGTTTACTTTGCCTGTGCTTCATTTTGGCTGTTCATCAAACTTCTTGACACACAGCTCTCCAGCGAGATGAGAAATTCAAATATCAATTAGTCAATTCAGATGTTGTTAATGTCGTCAAAATGTGTGATATTAATAGATGGAAATTTTGTGATTCAATTATTCTGTTGACTGAAAGAATCGGGCTGAGAGAGGTCTGACAATGACAATGTCATAACCCCTCTTGTCTCTGCTATGAATGTAGACAGACCGGAGAATCCTTTGCAATGCCCCATGAACTTGTTTCCATGGTGACATCTCCTTGACCTGTATATTTGCCTGTCATGGATGGTTAACCTGTTAGGCCTCTGTACATGTTATGCTTAAAGCTAAATTCTATAGCTGTGTAAGGAGGCAGGTGTGTGTGGGTGACACTGGCCTGTGTCCCAGGCAGCCCAGCTCGCCCTGTGAGTGGATTAAACAGACATCTGCTGTACTCAGATCAGGGCTTTATGCTAAAGATGACCCCGGACCAGTGTGAATGAGAAGTTACATAGTTTCGAGCAAGATAAAAGATAATAGTGGCTCCTGAGGCTGATGTCACAAAAAAAAAACAAAAAAAAACATTTTGACAAAAATAATCTCAACACAAGGTCTTCTTACTAGCTTTTTGTTTTTTAGCTTTCAATGAGCCTGCAGCTAATGATTATTTTCATTTTCGATTAATCTGCTGATTTTGTTGAGAAAAACAATTGTCGGTTTTAATTTTCAATAAAATGTCAGAAAACAGTGAAAAATGTCCTAGGAAACGTCTTCAAATGTCTTGTTTTGTTTGACCAAGAGTGCACAACTCAAAAAGAATGACTTAAACTTTAATTAGATTATCAAAATAGTTGCTGATTAATTTTCTGTAATTTATTATTCGATTAATCATTGCAGATCTCGACCATATCTCGCTTTCTTCATCAGTGGATGGAGTTTGTTCAGTTGTAATGGAGATGGCTCACTAGTATTCAAATGATATAACTTCTGTTACAACTGAGGGCACTCAATCTGCAGATGAAAAAGGTGAGATGTGGTTCAAAGCTCCCAAAAAAAGCTAGTCAGAGGACTCTGTGTTAAGATTACTTTGTCAAACCGCTGTTTCCAAGTTCAAGAATGAACTTTTATGCTCATCAGAAGCCACATTTTAAGAGTGGGGGAGCATTTATACACACTGGAACACACACATACACACTTCGTTGTTTCTTTTACACTCAATCTCACACTCACTCACACAAAATTCTTTTGTTGACTATAGCCATGATGGTGAGTGGATCACACATTCTGTCATTTACATGAATTTAAAAAGGGTTTTTACTTCTTAAACTTAACTGTGATATGTTAACAACCGACTTCTCTAGCCTCTCTAGCCATGTTAACACACGCTGAATACCATGTTACAGCATCTTCTTTTGTATGGCTACTCCCCACTGCTAGTCCCTGGATTCCAGCATTCAGCTAAACCTAAAATCCGTTATGTCCTCCAGGTCAGCTCAGCCTTCTTCCAAAGTCAGACTGAATATTTATTTATTAATGGTTTTCTGCATCTGCATTAGTTTCTGCTCAGTCCCATTTTAATGATTGGAGAGTTGCCCTGAAAAGACCTTTAAGCCCGAGCACAGACAGAGAGAGACAAGAGGGGAGGAAGGGTCCTTGGCAGCAGATGACAGTTGTACTGTCAGCAAGACCAATGTTAGACTCAGTATTCTGGCTATTACGTCAGGGATCTTGTATATGGGCATGCCCAACAGATTTTGTGAGGGTGCGATTGCAATGCATTATCCATAGATGGGAGTCAAAGGGAGGATTACAAATGCCAGGCAGTCCCCCATTATCACAGCCAGTCCAGAAGAGCACAGGAGAGTCAAACTGGCACCGAGACGCAACCAGAGAGCACAATACAGACAAGGACGGAGAAAAGACAATACAAGTTAAGTTCACAATTTTCAGGTGTGTCTGTTTGCTTAATTAGATTACACAGTGAATAAGGGGTTGCTATAGGAACCGTTTTGGCAGCAGAAACAAAAGTCATTTGTTATGCACTTTAGTTGGGCAGGAGCAGCCACAAACAAAGCCTCAAAGATCTGGAGCTTCCAAATTGCCAATCAGCCTGATTAGATGTGACATTGTGTTTTCCCAGCGGAGTGTTCGTCGTTGTTATATGTTTCATCAGCTAGTTCTCCAACTGACTAAGCCTCTGTCTTTCTGAAGATATGCTGTCTGTCTACTCCCATTTCTCATTGGTCCATCTTTAATCTCCTGCAACTCTGTCACTGCTTCTCAATACATTCTCATACAACCATCCTTGATCTGTGCTTGGAGGAGCTAAAAGAATTAGAAAGAGAGGAACTGATAAGAAAACAAACAGATAGGGCAACAAACAACAGTGAGCACCACAGGTCTGTGTATTAAATGGGGTGTGAGCTGGAGCAAGAACAAATATCTCATTGCAGTTTAATGTGCTAAGGGTCTGTAGCTCGCTCTCCAGGCGTTCTTTAAACATTGTTTACCGCTCTGATTTTAATGGCTTGTTGGCCACATCATAAAAAGTGGCTCACTATCCACGACCCTCGGCTCAGCTCTTATCTCGCTCTTTCAGGGGGGTGAGCGCTCGCAGTGTTGAGCCTTAACACATAAATGGCACTATCAGTTGAAATGCACAAGTGCATGCTACAGTGGTTTCAGGCGAATGCAGTAAATTAACCAGTCACACACACACACACAGATGCGGTAATCAATGATACCTTGGGGCCTGCTGACACGCAGAGAAAGGAAATATACACAGGCACACCGAGGGTATTCTTAATTTAATGAACAGATGAAGCCAATCATATCAGCAAAGCAGTTAAATTTCTGTTTAGAATGGAAAAGAAGGGATGGTGTGAAAGAAGAGGTACTGAGGAACTAGTGGCTAAGAGAAAATGGTGATTGAGAAAGGCAGACAGAGCCCCAGTGAGTCGAGTGAATTGTTACTGCCCTGCACTTCCAGTTTACAAAGGCAGTGCCAAAACCAACAACAAGCTCAAAGCAAAATGAGGTTGCGAATCAATGGACTGCAGTGTGTGAGTACTTCTGATCAGGCTGTTTTCAAGGGGAGATACACACAACAGTAAATCACATAGAGGGAAGACTAAAAGTGTGTGCTTATCTCTGTTTTCATTTTGCCCTTTTTGCCCCATTGCCAATAGAGCCTCCGATGCTCATCATAGATTAGGATAAATAAACTTCAGAGAAATTGCAGACAGCTGTTGCTAGTGATCATAGCAGCAGCCCTCAGGCTAAATGCCAGCATGTGAAAGTGACAGTGGCACCAGAGAGTCTCGATGGAGGGAGACAGAGGGAGATACAAAGATATAACGACACGAGGCCTACAGAGAGCACTTGAGAGCGATTGCCTGTAGAGAGGATAAGTCAGAGATAAGAAGGGCGTCCCATAATGAGGAGAAGAGGGGTCTGTCAAAGAGGGGGGTGGATGAATAATGAATAGGGGGTGTATTGACAAAAAAAAGTTGGACTTACTTTTGCCTAATTTACTCACACAGGTCCTGGTCACAATATACTGTACAGTCCATGGTCAGCCCTTGGTCAAAACCCTCACTCGCCACTAAATAAAGGAGATAGACGAGTTTGGAAGTTAATCATCTCAGGTCGTTAATGTCACAGCCTACAAACAGACATGACAAACTCCCCGCTCCTCAGTGCTTGGCTCCTCTGCTCCCTCCCTGAGGCTCTGCCACCACTGGCCTGCTTGTGGGATGCTGTACTGCAGTGTCAGTGTAAGAGATAGGGTGGATTAGTGTTTTTGTATCTAGAAGGACAGGTGAATTACTTTGCTTTCCCTTAACTGTGCTTAATTGTTTTTGTGTTTCAGTAATGATTCTACAATTATTATTCCTTTAGAAAAATTATTTTTGTGTCAGTTTGCAGAAACACTTGAGTCTGACTTTAGAACTCAGATTGGAGATTAAAAAGCTTTATATTTAAAAAGTTATTCAATACTTATTACATTTTGGGAAGTGCCCTTATTTCCTTTTTTTTTGAGAGTTAGAAGAAGAGATTGAAAAAACCGCTGTGTTTGTGCATTAAGTAAAAAGCTAGAGCTGAAGCCTGGATGCCATTAACTTATTTCAGTATTAGACAGGAAGCAGAGTTAAACAGCTAGCCTGACTCTCCCAAGTTTAAAAAAAAAAAAAAACAGCATCTCTAAAGCTCAGCAATTAACATGTCCCATCGTGTTTGTTTAATCCATACAAAAACGGTAACATGAAAACAACTAGTTGAGGTTTAAGGGGAGTTGTGTTAGCGCAGTGGTGCAACGCAACCAGCAGAGATGTTAATTTGCATTTTTTAAATTAGTGTTTTTCTATGGATTAAACAAAAGAGATGTGACATGGTAATTAGCGGTGGTAGGTGTATTTTGTACTTTGGATGGAGCCAGGCTAGCTGTTTACCCGCGCCTTCAGTCTTTGTGCTAAGCTTAACTAATTGACTCAATGAACATACATGACGTGGTATTGATCTTCTCTTCCCACACAAGCCTGTATATTTCACAAAATGTTTAACTATCCCTTTAAGCAGGTATGAACTATTCTAATTATTCTGTTTTTTGTATTGTTTTCTTTGGTTTGGTTGGGGTTTTTTTCTGGTTTTTTAGAGCGAGAGGCCGGACCTAGTAGATATGGAGACCCAGGAACTAAAGCTTACTCTGGCTTGGCCAAGAAGACAGTACAGGATGGTGAGTTTAGGCCACATCATTTTCATCAGGGTGGGGAGGCTTTTCTTCCATTGTAAGTCATTTTCAGTGACTGGAAGAAATACCTTCAGCCAACATGCAGACAAAAGTTGCTTTATACCATAACCATCCTGTTCTTGTTGTTACAGCTGATATAAATAAATATACGGTATGTGTTGTTGGGCTATAATGATCACAGTGCTGATCTACCCCATTTAAAAGTGAGACTGTTCAATTCAGATTATCTGGTTTAATGAGAATTAAATGCTTTGATAGCAGTCGACGTTCACAGCAGACTGTGGCGACTCTGCCGTCTCAGCTGCAGTTCCCATAAAACAGTGGGTATAAAACAGCAATGTTTAATACAATTAGTTATCCACCCTGTTTCAGGTTGTGTGCAGAGATGTCAGTATGAAAGGAGAGATAACCAAGTCCAAAGCTCATCGTGTGAACCAGATAGACCATGGCTAATTCACCCACAGGATGATCAAAGCCAGCCCCTTCAGAAACATGGAGCTATTTCCAGAGTTAGCCTCAGTACTAACATTATGGTCTGTTAGTGCAGGCTAACACTGCAATTTGAGATTTAGGAAATGGGCCGTAATATGCTGGAGCACAGATTTCCCTCCTCAGAAGACAGTGGCATACCTGTCAGTTCTGGTGTTAGAGCTTGTAGTTTAGCAGAGCTTAACAATGTGGGTTAATGCTAATGTGGGTGTTGTGGGCTGCAATCCTTTGTAATGCTGTTTGTTTAAGATTACCAAAGGTAACATCCAATTCTTTTCATATGCTTATTCCCACTAACCAGAGCAGCAATGTACCAGCAAAGCCTGTAAGAAGAAGACTGCAAACTAATAAATGTGTGTGTAATCAGTGCGTTTCAAACATTTAATAAAAATCAGCTTTGCAAATGTTTTATAAGGAGGGAAATGTATTCACTACATATGTTAGATCTCAAGGATACACACAATGCATTTTGGTGAGTATCACTGAATGTAAATATATGCTTGTTTACCTTTAATAAAAAAATAGTTTAATTTATTTTATTCATTAAATAACCAAGTAAACAGTTGTTGAATAGGTTATCGGAGATCTCATGTCCACTCAGCTGAAGTTGGTGATATGGCACACCCATAGCAAGGTCAGTGAGAGTAATTGTGACCCTACATGTAAGATTCATTTTGCCACAAGGCTCCAGAGTCTTTCTTACATGATAACAGAGTTGGCAAATGGAAAACTAAATGGGGAACCAATTGGTAAATCGAAATGTAAATTGAAATGCGACTGATGCCGTCAGCAACCACACATTGTGTGCTGTTCGTTAGGTAATTACAAAACCAATTACACATGTTTTGATCTAATTCACTGTGAGATAAAATGCATCGTAGCATACAGTAATCCACGTCAAAATCCAATATACAGTAAATCTACAAAAAGAGCTGCAGCCACATCGTGCTACTTATGTAAGAGTCATCCTGAATAAATAACTTATTTGAGTCAGTTCAAACACAGATGTTGGGGTCTGTGGTGAAGGTCTGGTTATTTTTAGTTATTTAGGGTTCTTGTTGCTTTTGATATCATCTTGAACAGTTCCTTACAGATTAAATCAGTTACAACACTGTAGTGCCACATATATTTTAGTTAGAAAGCTGCAATTCAAAGATTTAAATTGAAAGACAGGCTTTTAATTGGGAGTGCCTTTGTTACAAAACAGAGTGAAATTGGTCAGGTTATGAATCCCAGAATTCTCCGTAGCTCATGTAGAAATGTAAGTGAGCCACTGATGGTGACTCGCACATGTTCTATATGGTCAAACAAACCTTACTCACTTTCTCTTTGAACTACATATCCTATCATCTCATTCTCCATTCGTCCCTTGTCTGCTGTGTAGTATGAGTCACTGTGTGATGTAGTAATCTGGCTGGGGGCATAATGTGTTCAGTTCAGCACACACGCTTTGTCTTCTTGATAAAGTGTAAAGAAAGAGGAGATTGAACAGAGTCTGGTACTGCCCCTATTTGTGACTTTACTACATGCTTTAGGTAAAAGGATAATTTAATGGACACACAGAGGTTTGGCATATCATATCAGGTACTGTTGTTTTGTATAATTTTTTGTAACATTGTTAAAATTATAAACACGGTTGGATAATAACAAGAGAGACTAATTAGAGGTAGCAGAGATAGAGGGTTCTGATCTACTCTTACTCATTCGTGCTCTCTCTCACACACACACACACACACACACACACACACACACACACACACACACACACACACACACACACACAGACACTTCAGCTTCAGATTAATAAATGCCTCAGTCTAGGACAGTGCAAAAACATTTAATTATCACTGACACTGAAGGTGAGTCAAGAGGCCAGATCTGTCACCCAACTGTGTGTGTGTCCATATGTGTGTGTGAGGACAGAGGACAAAGAGGAAGAGATCACAGTGTGTCAACGAAGAATCCCGCTATAAGTCAAGTGCGTGGTCTGTCATTGTGACCTCTCCTGAATTTTACTAAAGGTCAAACTGACACAAACTCCTTGTCTGGCAGCAACACATGGCCCTTAAGAGTCAGGGGGATCTTTTTTTAAATACAAGTGTTAAAAAAAAAAATTTAGAGCAGCAGGAAGGGAAGGTTTTACTTCCGTTCCTGCATAGCTGCTAACATTCACTTCTAACCCTGCCACAGTCAACCAGCCAAAACTAATGTAGCTTAAATTAGTTAATGACTTTGATTCTAATACAAAAGATTTTCATTATGCATTAAAATGTCAGTTATGAGAAACATAAAACATGTTGCAAAAGAACCAAACAGGACAGTGATGCTCATGGAAGTGACCTCAAGATCTTATATACTTATATACTTATAGTTGTTTTCTTTCTGTTTTTAGCCACTCTAGCAGTGTGGCTCTAGGGATGTCAGTGTCTGTATGTCAGCTATCACATGGTCCAGCTTGAAATATCTCAACAACTACCTCATACATAGACACAAAATTTTGCACAGACATTCATGGCCCCCAGAGCATGAATCCTAATGACTTTAATCCTGACTTCCTTTGTCCAACTTTTTTGGTGTGACCAAATACCGGCATACAAATGAAATTCCCATCGGCCCCAGCTGTACTTTGTGTTTAGTGCTAATTAGCAAATGTTAGCATGCTAAAACACAAAAGTAAGATGAAGAAAATTGTAAACATTATACTTTCTAAACATCAGCTTGTTAGCATTGTCATTGATAGCATTTAGCTCAAAGCACCACTGTGCATTGGTGCAGCCTCACAGAGCCCCTTACCATGGCTGTAGACTTTTCCTGTGGGTTCACACTTATTGAAGTTTGCCAAAAGCTGGGTGAGTATTGCTATGGAGGCCCAGTGTTAATGTTGGGTTTCAGGTAGCAGTGTTGTCTTTCCAAACAGATAGCACGTTTGAAATGAAGCCCTTCATATACCACATACACTGAACTGTTAGCCACAATGAAGACTTTTCAGTTTGTTTTTAAGAGGGTGGATACAGCTAGAGACTCAGGTATATATACCAACCATTGTTTGTATTTCTCTGAGCGTGTTCCTTCAAACCAAACCAATTTCACGCATATTCTATGTTATTTCTACTCTCTCAGTTCTCCTTGATGATAATTAGAACTGTAAATACACTTCAAGTGGAACAGGTTATGTATAACTTTTTTTTAGACTGTGACAATTAGCAACTTCCAACTGAAATCAATGTCCTCTCTTATGCGCATACACCTTTGCTTTGAAGCTGTCTTCAAAGACTGATTATTCGCTTTCATAGTGTTCTTTTAGAAATGCTTTGCTGTCAGCAACAGCTTCACCTAAGATCTTCCTATGGGGCTTTTTTCTTAACAATGTGTGAGACTGTGCATGTGTGTGAACACATGTATAATGGTCGTGTGGCAGTGATAACTATTCGGTTTGTAAATGATAGTCAATAGCCTCTCTCTCTCCAGATATTTTCCTCCCGTAAGCCACTGCCGTTTCTTCCTTGACATTCAAACTGAAACAGCCTGTTTATCTTATCCACAATGATATGATTTACCCATGTTTTCAATAATTAATTTTCTGGATGGTGGATCTGTTCCATCAATGTGTTTTCCCAGAGGCACTCTCTGTGCTTTCATGCCTCCATCACTCCTCTCTGTCATGCCTTGCTCTAGTGCCTCTCACAGGGCAAACAGTCAGACCCTGAGGAACGTTCATAAAGCAGAGAGAGAGGGAGATTTTAGCTCCTCCTGATCTATTTGTCTTTCTGGTTTTTCTCTCTCCCCATCCCTTGTTCTATTCTGCAGCCCCCCAGGTGAAAGAGAAGAAACACCTTTTTAATTAGTTTATCAGGGCCTGAAAGTAATGCTTTTTCTAATAACAGTCAGAAATGTATCCTTTGGGAATGGTTGCTGAAGCTCTTGTTTATTTAATTTCAAGCTTGTTTATTTGCTATTAGAAACAGTAGATTGGGAGAGCAAACAATGGAGAGCAATGGAACACTCTTTTGATAAAGGAACACACACACCCACACACAGAGATTACAAAAACACCCCGCTGACCCATGTCCAGCTCAGCAGCAATTAATTTGAGGTCACCCTCCACTCTCTGACAGGTCTTGTTGGAGAAGTGGCCTCTTCTATTGGACTATGACTGTCTTATTATCCAATCACTGCACTCTATTCTGGCCCCCATCTAGTATTAAAAGACACAGGAACAGTGTTTTATCTTACCTTTCTCCTTTATAGCCGCTTTTTCTCGTCTCTTAAGGAACATTAAGGGTAAAAAAAGGGGGGAGAAAAATTCTTGAGGAGACAAAAAACTGGACGAGTAGGGCAATTTGATGTCAACTGTAATTGGAATAAAATTTTACAGCTTCAAGTATAATGTGCTTTTCTGCCATGAACCCGCTTGGAAGTGTAGCAGCAATTAAATGGCTGGAAGGGCTGAATCATCCAGGAGCTTTTTAAAGAAGGACTCTTTCTGCACCCTTTAGACAATAAATTGCCATATTTGCTGATATGGCTTGGATCAAAAATGCCCCTCACAAACCCTTGTATACTGAAATTCCCCAACAGTATCCCATTGGAAGTATCCATTTAAACAAAGGATGTTAGAAAGCGCTGGATGTAGTTTAATGTCTGTGCCCTGTCTATAATTGTTCCAAATAATAACTTGTTTTAGTAGGGTGCTACAACAGACAACACATGAGTGTTTTGTGACACTGGCAGGTCAAGTGTATAAATCAGTAAATATTTCATGAAGAAGAATGAAGATTTTCATTCCAAAATGTAATATCCTATGTTTTAAAGCTCAGTTGTCAGTTATTTTAGGTACACCTAGCTAAAACTACTGGTGCTGCAACTGTTTTAGAGAGGTGTTGATTCAACTTTACGGTCATTCTGGAGGCTGCAATTTCTTATTGTATTGCATTATACGAACAGGTGTTTCTATTTTTTTTCCAACCCATTTATATCAATGAGGGTGGGCTTAATAACAGAATCACTTGTCTGTGTAATGCAGTACAGTTCAGCAGCAGCAAAAACTTCATTCTCGAAAGTTGAATCAGCACCTCTCTAAAAAAGTTTCAATAAAAACTGTATAAACAGTGTAAACAGTATAACCTTCATGAAGGGAAGCTTTATTGCGGGACTGCTGTATTAGACAGCATTAGTTTGAGCTAGGTGTAGGTAATAAACTGACAACTGAGTGTACACAAATAACATCACGACTGCATTGGAAATGGAACAACCTCTAATGTTTAATGTAATGAAATAGCTGATTTTCTTATTTTTTTTATTAAAAATTAAGTATACAGAAGCAATGCACCGAATAAGAATGTTTCTCTAAATTTTCCTATGCCACAACAATCTGTTTCTAGCTTTCCTTTAGCTGACTGTGTTTGCCCTGTGGCTCCCTTAAGGCTCTGACCTTTGGACTTTAGAGAGGGAGGGATACAGGGAGGTGATGGAAGTCAATACATGAACCTTCCCAATTCATCCACAGTCTGGGCAATGGACACACAATGTGCTCAAGAGAGCACTGTAACTGTGGTAATGGCAGGAATGTAGAGCGACGGTAGAATGATGGTACTGTAGATATATTGTAACACTGCCACACCCACACACACAGAGGAACAAAGCTATGATTGCCAGGACATGAGCAGAAAAGTGAGGAGAGCTCTTGAAAAATAACTTGCGAGACATTTGTTAAAACTACAGTGTGGATAAAAAGACAAACTGGAAAAAACAAAACCTCTCGTAGCATTCACATATTCCTTTACATGCTCACAGAGAGCTTATGGATCCCTCATAGATAATATAACCACACACATATGGGCATAATTTTTACATGAGCTTAAGGAAGATGACTTTGATCTTCATGTTCAGTCAGATGGAGCATTTTTGTCAGTTTATCTTTTCTCTAAGACGCAGCACAACTTCTGATTTCAGGGAATCTATTTTTTTTTCATGTACTTGCTGTGCTCTCTGAGCATGAGCTACCAACCAAGGACTATATTGATTCGCCCCCAGTATATAAAAGCAGATCTGACCAGATGGTAGCTGGGATGACTCTGGGTGTCCAGCAACAGCAGAGCTTACAAAGCATGCAGCAACACAGCAGTGAAATGTAAAACAGCCACAAGGTGTCCATGTCAACAGATTTTTAGAGTCAGATTGTAAAGGTCTTACAACTTGGCCCTATACAGGAGTATTTTGGCCCCAAAAGGCAGCCATCATAGGGCCACAACTTTATCTTTCTAGTGTTAATTACAATACAATTATAAAAAGTACAATAAAAATATTGTGCATACAGCACAGCTGATACTCTGCATTAATAGACTATACTGTACATAAACAGAAATATGGGATCACTTCAATTTAATATCAATTAATGTAGAAATGAATTCATTTAAACTGGGAATTTTATTCACATATGGGGAATATAGTTGGCTCATGCACTGAAGTCACACTTGCTGATTAGCATCAGCTGCTTCATTCATGCTTCACCAGCTGTTCAGCTATCAGCTGACTAGTGACGTCCAGTCATATTCATGTACTCACTATCACTCTGCTGATACAGTCATGCCATCACCGTTTGCTGCAGCGGCTCGGTTCACCACCCCAACCTCTCCCTAATGGTACCTTTACGCTATACTATATCTTTCCGAGATGAAAGTTGACAGTCGTGAGAGAAACATGACAAAAATCTTTGGTCATCAGTCCAAAAAACGGTGGTGTCAGAATATACTGTGAGACAATTCGAAGGACCAAAATTGGTATCAAACTTCTGACAGAGTCAGAAATTTAGGACCACAATCCCACAGTGTGGCTGCAGCTACAGCCTTTGTAGCTGCAGCTTAGTGTGTTGCTATATTTTTAAAATGTGGTGATGGATTACACAGTGGTTACATGTCTCTGTTTGCATCAGTCTTTTTTTCTACGTACATTGAAATGCTAAGATTCACCGTCATCCGACATACCTCAAAATTAATATTTCAGTCTGACACAGATTTCGACCAAGACTTACCTATGTCAGATACATCTAATAAAGTTAGATGGGTCTAATATTAGAAATGCATTTAACTTGTAAGATAGTTGTTATTGCAGTCTATAAGCACCTTTGTGTATTTTTGCTAATGTTAATTTAAGATTTGTTGTTAATGTATGAGTTCGGGGGTTTGGGTCTCCAAGCAGAGTAATCGTTGCTGCTTGCATTGTTTGAGAGCCCGATTGTAGAGCCTAGAGTCTTTTCTACATGGCCATTTGCTATGAATGGTCAATGCACTGAATGAAAGTGTCTCTGACTGAAATACACATTTTTTTAAAGATTGTAGTGTTTTATATCCAAGCACATTTTTGGAAACAACGGAACAGCACCAAACTGTGTAAACCTGCCTAACTTTAATATAAACTGAGGACATTTCTGTCCATTTGTTAATGATCTTCCCTTTTCTTATGCCCTTGCTGCTTTCAGCCACAGCTCTGCCAACTCTTCCATCTATCTCACCCCTACAGACTGACCCCAGCACCCAGAGAATACACACATGACTTAACTTCTTCCTGTTTCCTTCTCCCTTGTCAGCTACCAATTTCAAATCCTGTCTTCACAGTTCCTCTGTTCAGCAATTTCTGATGAAGAATCATATTCACTTTACACACACACACACACACACACACACACACACACACACACACACAGGCAAAGGCACAAATCCTTTACACGTGTTCATTTGGCAAAGTCTTATCAGTGGCAGGCGACCTTGTTCATTTACATAAATCAGTAACATTTTCAATGTAAAAATGTGGTTTAGAGTGTGAAAAGGAGTTTTACTTGGCACTTTGGAATGAATGGATATGCAACAAGGCATTTCAAGTTATATTGCTCATGCAAATTAACTTATTCACACACAAAGGGATGAGAACAAAGTCATACTTAAGATTAGAAAGAAGAGAGAGGAATTTAAGGAGATGAGAGACACGTATAGAGGAAAGTGAAAGAGAGGTAGCCAGGGTGTGCTGCAGTGCTCCTGCACTACAATTGATTGGCTGGTTTAACCGCCAGTGCTGCTCGCTCAAGCTTTAAATAGATGGATAAAACTCTCTTTTACCCAACACTCCTCCTCCTCTTCATCCTGTCATTTTTCTCCTCTCCTTTTCTCTCCTCTCCTATCGTCTCGTCTTGTCTCCTCTCTTTATATACCATAAATATTCAAATCACATCATCTGAAAAACGATTTCACTTTCAGAGCATCATTGTCTGTGTAATGGTCTACATGCGATGCTTTGGTATGTGCATGTGTACGTGGATAAACTGACTTACTCATTTGTATGTGTGTGTCTGATTTCCAATTTGTCCAAGAGTGGAGGTCACGAACTAATCCCAAATTGTCCTCCAATCCTCTGTTAACCAACTACAAATCCCCCTTTTTTCTCAATTCCTTTCTCTCTCCCTCTCTCCTCTCGTCCCCTCTTCTCACATTTCCTCACAGTGATAAAGTCATTTTGAAGTAAAGTGTAATAAGACGGGTTTCCTCCAGCACTGATAGATCGAAGTGAGGGGAGGCGAAAATAAGCAGGTGATAGAAACACGCTTTTGCACATGTGCATGTGTTTTACAGATTGTAAGGAAACAAGTGTGTTGCCCATTTATGACAGATGCGTGCAGTGTACAAGGAATCTCCTCCCTTGAGACTATCTAAGCTTCACCATCTTTATTGAGCGTGTTTGTTCTTATACTTCAAAGATAAAGAAAGCTCTTCCATGTCCTCCGACAGACGTCAGTATGTTTACAGTTGATACGTGTAGCTGTTCAGTGATTCATATAGATGGTTGCAGAGATTACGGCGTTACCGCGAGCAGAGGAAAGAAAAAAAAACGCCCTCATGTCTGAGTCTCTGGCTGATTAAATGCTGATTAACCAGCATGTAAACAGCAGAGCAGTGTGCAAGCAGGTCAGGAACTAGTTGATGTTCACATCAGACACCAGTTGTGGCTCAAACATGACCCATTAGGCCCCTAATGGAGACAAGGCGACTCTTGTTTTATAATGTTAGCAGGCACATGCTAATGACTTGTACATAATGCAGAGCTTTGAGCTATACACTCCGTACTCAGTCTTAATTAACTTGGGATTTGAAATAATTTTTACTCCATTTACCATGGTGACAGCATGTGGTGTCTGTACGTGGTTTAAAACCCACTTTGATCTCATTTTATTAGCTTTCTCTTTTTCGTTGGTTTTGTTCATTATAAAGGCTTTTTATCTTTCTTTAATCCATATCTAGCACAGCTGCTGGGATTGACGGGGTCACCACGACCACCAGTCCAGAGTCCACTGCCTGATGTTGGCTTGTCTCTCACTTCATTTGTACTAAATGCTCTCATCTCTCTCATTTACCGCCATTGTCGCTTTTTCACTTCCTCCAACTCAGTTTTTTTTTTTTTTTCCTTTTCTTCTGCCTGTCAAATGAATGTGGGTTTTTGCTGTTAGCCTAGTGTGAAATGACATAATGCTCAGAGTCAATGAGCTGCTTTGATCTTTTGTCACCTTGGACACCAGCACGCTGTGCCTGGCTGTCACTTTGGAGATTGATTTGGAAGAAGATGGGGTTGAGAGAGCGAACAGAGAATAGTCCTCATTAAGAGCAGCTCACACCGCGGAAAACTCGACGATTACTTCATACCTTTAACCATTCTTCTTCTCCGTATTTTTCTCCAACTCATTATTTTTCTGTCCGCTTCACTCAGTAGGATGTAAGAATCTACCAGCAGGAAAACCAAAAGAACAGCTTGATGTTTTGCTGCATCAACTTCCAACTTCAGCACTATATTGTGCTGATTCTCTTGCTCTGCGTGGTTCCACTTACTTATTTCTGCGGTTCAGAGATGACGCTTGTCCTTGGTCTCTCCCTGTAGGCCCGGATGCCACGAAGGATCCCTGTCTGAAGGTGCGCTGTCCTCCTAACAAGGTGTGTGTCAGCCATGACTACCAGACAGCCATCTGCACCAATCACAAGCAGCCAGCTCACAGGTAAGAACCCGTTATGTGGCATTCATTTCTCAGCATTAATGTGATCTACAAAAAAACAACAAAACTGTGGAAGTGTGGTTGTTTTAATGCAAGACATTTTCTCTCCTTAAATATGGAATTACCATTAACCTTGAGTAAATGCCTGTAATTACAAATTACTATGCAAAGTTGAACTTCTTTATACTGAAGACCCTCAGGGGAGGTTTGTCAAATTAAGCCCAGCAGAAGCATGGAGTAAAGTAACATTTTGTGTTTTGTGTGATAGCATTGTGTAAGAATCTGCATCAGTGACAGAAACGCAGACACATATTCTCAACGCTAAATAATTTTAATAAAACTATCTGTTTGCTCTTTGGACTCTGTCAGCACCAAATTTGTTTGTGTTTTCAACCTTGTCATGTTGCCAATTTTAGGGTTCTGCAATTTTTCAGTTCAAGAAGCGTTTCCCCCAAAAGACAGCTGAACATGTTTTGTCTCCGTCTTGGTTTTAATTGATTTCCTCAAGTCATTAGCTCCTATGATACTTAGTTTTAATGCTTTTCCTTGTATTGCATTAATTACAAGTCCTTTTTGCTGCTTAATATGTCAAATGATTCACCTGAAATCTGTATTTCCCTAACAGCATCACTCACTGAAGCTTTGGACCATGTTATTGTTTTATCTACATGATTTCAAGTAGTTTCAATAATTAGACTAACACAGATTTGGTGACTATCAGAGGGAAAATCTAAACTTTGTTGCTCTCAAAATATTTGAAAACAGTAAACTATGGTGCAGCATGCATAGTTTATCTAGGAGATGAGTCAGCATTATTATTCACTGCTAACAAAATTACCTTCTTGAAAATGCCCTGTACACTCTTTACTATTACTGCTGTGGTTTCCACAAGCAAATTAGTTTTTTTTTTCTCTACTAGGCAGCTGTCAACACAAGTCCAAGTCCCAAGCAGAGTTTCATCGTCTTCTTCTTGAAATTGATATAGTTCTGGACCTTCCCTTATTGGTTGTTAATGTTTGTCTGCAGGCTTGGGCATCTACAATAGCAGCACGCTATAATTCAGGAACCATTATGGAAGCTTGCAGTGTTCATTTGTGAGCGCCTCTATCCTGCTGTGAAGGGGCTGTAATACCGCCAAATCAGAGCCTTTCCAGATTAGAGCAACATGGAATCTCTCAGCAGGGGGGTGAAGTACAGTGGTATATGAGGGAGACAGAGATCACTTTCTTGTTACTGTTTGAGGTTAATATGTCATAGATAGTCTTTCCACTCTGATCTCTGTAGCTGTCTCTGTCAGCAACATGGAATCTTATTATCTTATATTTGTCATTAGTACTCTAATTTCCCTGGCCGAGCAAATCCCGCCTTTCAAATCACACTAATTACTTGAAAACACTCCCGTCAGGATGAGATGCATTGTATTTGACTGGGAGAATGATGAAGCATCTCAGACAATGTTACCAGCCTACAAATCCCATCTTACCGCTGTCTTGCCTTATCTGCCAGCACTGTCTTGTTTATCAGTGCAGTGTGCATGTCTAATCTGCGGTGGCAATCATTTGTGGCTCAGGCAATGAGTGTGACACCTCTAAAGAACCAAGAGCGCGGTTGCTATGCTGCCTAGGATTTGAATGTTGTACTTTTACAGATTGTGGATGTCTCCCAGGAGGCTTACTCAATGTGATGTCATAATTTATTTGACTTTGGTCAAATAAAAGTCCGATGGTTTTTTTTTTCTCCCCAAAGATACTATCCTGAGCCTAACTGATTAGAAGCACTGAGCCCTGCCACATTAGGAAACCACAGCATCTCAGCTCTGCTACATGTGTGCACTGTGCTGAGATTTTATCCTACCAGAAGTTTTTTTGTATTGTTACATTCTTCATTGAATTTTCATAGTAAAATGTCCTTGCAACTGTTGAATCTTCTAGAAGGCTGCTGCACTGAAAAGATAGGAACCTCGTTAGGAAGTTAGGAACCTCGACTTTAATTAGCCTTGTTTGGTAAGCCTGTATTATTATGCCCACATCTCATATTTCAGTACTCTCAGATAGTGTGGTTATTGGATGAAAAAATTTGTTTTTTTCTGACATTTTTAATTCTTTGATCTTTGGTTAATTCAGTTATTTTGTGTATTTATGATTGAAATTATCAAATATGAAATTGTAAGATTAATAATGAATAGTGGCTGTTTTGCCATTTTTCTACTCCTTCTCTAAATTTTTTTTTTTTTTTTTTTTTTTAAGGCTTCTTTACCTAATTACCTAGATGGCCATATGTGTTTTGCTCAGGGTCTTTAACTGACCAACTGAACTAATTTCAGTGGTCATCTTTTAGCCAGCATCTAAAGTATGTGTATATGGAACTGTTTTGACGCTTGCCCATACACCTGATGAAGGTTGAGCAGGCTGAAATAAATAAATATTAAATAAATATTCCAACAGTAAGCTGGACATTGTGCAGAAGTCTTTTTAGATTTTTGTTCAGGCGGTGCTTTCCTCTGGCACACCCTGTTACATATTCACATGTGCAGAGCTTTTCTAGCTGTGAAGAGGTTTTGTGGAATCTCGCCTTGTTCACTTCAGTAGGCGGTGTTAACTTTGCATCATTTGTTGTTGTCACATTCATTTCTATGTAGAGTCTCTCTGGCTCTAATTCCATCTCTGCTCGATGGATCAGGAGGCAGCAGGGTGTTCAGTGAGAGCACTTAGATAGAAAATTGCTGCGAGATTTGGATCAAACATAATTACACTGGTTATTGAAAAGGTCTTCATGGACCAATCAGGTTTTGCTCCGCTTGAGCTGACCCTAAAAACCAGAAACACTTTAAAAACTTTCTGATCAGTAAAAACTTCTGTTAGTTTGGATAATATTCCTGCCTGGAAAGTTATTACTGCGCTTCAGTTTAACCTTCCCACATAGATGAGATCAATGTTTTTGAAAATGGAATATAAAAACTAGAAAGCTTTTGGCTTCTAGCACCTTCGCTGTTATTGTTTATTTTGTGTTCCTTTATGAGCAGGAGACCTCATCTTTGTTTTACTAAGTAATGTCAAAATTCGGCATCATGCCTTTCTGATTTTAGGGAGTGTTTCTCTCTGTTTCTCTCTTCCTCAGTGTGAAACCCAGGAAAGGTAGCGTAGGCCACAAGCACAGGCTTGAAGCCGGTGCTCATGGTAAATGTACGCTCTGCTCGGCCCTCCATTCAACTCCTGTGTGTGGATCTGATGGACACACCTACTCCTCCAAGGTTGGATGTCTCTTTTCCATTTATTTCTCTTTAAGCTTCACATTCTTTACCTTTTCTCTCACTTTTTGTGCCATTTTCTTCTCTCCTGTTCTCAATGAATTTCATTTATCACGAAATTCGGTTTTATGTTAATACTGACCATGTACAATATTAAATATAAATGTTACCCTCCTCAATGTACTGATCTCAGTAGTACTTTTCTCATAGGCTGTTGGGGCTAGCTATCAGAGGTCTTTCTGGCAGCTAAAAATCACCTCTAGATGATCTGGAAGAGCTCTCCAACCATCATCATCACATCTGACTCTGTAGCCCCAGTTCCAGCCACTCAGTCTCAGCTACTTTAAATCACACCGAACTCACAGTATCATGATTGAGGAGAAAAGAAAGGTGTGGATTAATCTTTGTGATTAGCCCAGAAGGAAATGAACAAAAGGAAGGTAAGACTGAGGAGCTGAGGAGTTAAACCAGGTGGCAGAAGGAGACATGAAGAATTGAAGCATAGTGACTCTGTCCTTGGTGTGGCAGACTGTGGACTTAATGACATCCACATTCGTACTATCTTATTGTTGCTGTGTTCAACCTTTTGGTTGCAGGGGGTGAAGCATAATCCAATAAACAGGAACCTCATAAAAATGGACAACAGAACACATCTCTTGCATGTCTCTCATAGCTGAATCAAAGTCTTTATGACAGGAATATTGGCAAAGTAGAACAAGCTATGAGCTTTACAGGATACCTGCAGACCGGTGTCACTTGCTCCATAATATTTATTTACTGCAGCGTTTCAGTCAGGGACATTCCTTAAACGTATAATAGTGTCTGAGGAGACAGAATCAATAAAAGCAAGCCTTTTAGAGAGGGAGTTCAACTTCGGTCATGTTTTCTTTGCCAGGAAGCCTGTTGTTCATCCACACATCTTTTTCTTAGCTCAGTTCTGCAGGAAGTTAACGGACATCCAGACATTTGGTCATCGTGTGGTTTTCACTTTGAATCTAGGGTTAAGCCTCCAACCAAGAAGTACGCAACAACCTGAGATTGGGAGTTCACCTCTTTGTGTTTGAGGAACTGAGGACATAGGCCTTCTTAATAACCTACCTACTGTATCTGTGAGCTGAGGATGTGCTGAGGAGGAGGAAGAATAAAAGGAGGCAGAGGGCTAGGGAGTCCCTCTGCTCTCTGTGGTAATTTAGTTGGAGGGGTTCAGTTAGCTGGTGGAATGATGGGTCCCTGTGGCCCAACTTAAACTCTGCTCACCAGTGAGCTGCTGGTCTCAAGCTTATTCATGTTTTATTATTACATTACATGCCTCCCTCATCGTAACCGGAGACACACACACACACATTCACACAATATCCTATTAAGAGGACAGTGCACTTATCTCCTGAGAGGCTTCAGCCCAATAAGTTAAGTCCATTACTTCCCTCCTCTTAAATCATCCTTTTTTCTCCTCTCCTTTCCTCTCCTCTCCTCTCCTCTCCTCTCCTCTCCTCTCCTCTCCTTTCCTCTACTCTCCTCTATTTTTATTTCACCAAGTCAGGTGTTAAAGCACTGTTTCATCAAAACCACATTAACCCCTGGAGAGAGGCAAACATAAAGATTCATGGGGCCTCTCAGTGTGCTGACAGTGACTGGGGGAGGCCATCCATTTCCTGGCCTCCCTCTCACTCTCTCTCTCTCTCTCTGTCTCCCTCCCCACACCACTAATTCAATATGTTGAGAACAGGACAGAGCGCTGTTCCTCTGTCAACAAATTTCATTAAGCAACATTAGCAGCGCTATCAAAGAGGTGACAGGGAGGAAATGATGGATTTGAATTAGAACGTGGGAAATGAAAGTGCTGGCAGGATAAGGCTAAGCCTGTGTATGGCATTATATGTGTATAGATGTTTATGCACAGTCATGGTCTCACCCTGACAAAAACTGTCATCATCATCATCTTGCAAACAGAATTTACATAACTCATCTCAGTTTTCATTATTCCTCTCAGAAGGATCTTGTAATTGGATTTTTTTTCTCCCAACTAGTCCAAACAATTTCTTATCCCTCACTTACCTGAAATGAGATTTATACTGATGAATTACATTCTGAAGTAGTCCGTCTTGCTCTCTGCATAGCATTAGGTTTGAACTGTAGTGAATAACAGAATGTTCGCTGGACATCTTTGTGTCTAATGGTGTGTCTTCATGGCTGCCTAATGGACACATCTGTTCATCAAAGATAAATGACCAATCCTGCCTCAGCAAATCTTTCCCTTAATCAGTTAGACAAGGAAAGTTCAATATTCTAAGTTTTGGTTTGGTTGGAATTACATGCCTTCAACACAGTTACACATCCTGGACATTAAGTGTCAAGAATTCATGATTCTGCCTTATTTGTACTGCTACATAGCTGTATTTCTTTTAAACTGGTACCCAGTGATTTAACATTGTACTTCCATGAAGAAAAAGAGATTTGAATAAGGACACTCAAAATCAGTGCAGTAGAGTCCAAAATATCCTGGCTTCTCATTTAAACTCGCATACCTGGTCACTGCCCTTGGCTTTCAAATTCCCTGCATATTTGTAGTCAACAGGAAGGTAGCTGTGCTGGCACATCCTGTCTTGTAGTTAGGTCAGCTCCAAGATACTTGATTCAACAAAGAATGACCGATGGGATTGAAACATTGCCTTTTTCCACTCCAGTAAATTCTTGGGAGTTCCCATCCCTTGAGTCTGTAAAATAAAGCCTCCATCACCAATGTTGTTTTGTCTTTTTTTTGTTACAGTGTAAGTTGGAGTTCCAGAGCTGCCTCTCTGGGAAGACGATCTCGGTAAAATGTGATGGGCTGTGTCCCTGTTTGCCTGGTCAGGAGCTCAGCAATCCACCACACAAGACTGAGAAGGCTGGTGAGTATAGTACTAAAACATTCTGTTTAGATAGCTAGCTACAAACACAGCTTCATCTTTGGATTGAGGTTGATTTACATATAGGCTGTTACATAGTCATTTAATCTGTTTTGAGCTTGTCAGTCACTTAATATACAGTATAAGCTAAAGTTGGGCCAGTCAAACCCCTTGTTTGTCTTTCACTGACATTTACTGTATGGATGGATGTTTACATGTAGATGCTTGGATGGGTAGACAGAGGGAAGGTGGAAGGGCTAAACAAGGAGATGGATGTGCAGACAGAGAGAAGGTGATCTGTATTTTAGCCATTTTCAAGTTAAGGTGGATGCCTCAGAAACACACCCTATGACTCTACACCACACACACTCAAACACACACACACGCACACACAGGTACAGCCTTACAAAAACCCTTTCACTGGTAATCCCTCAAAACCCTGGTGATTCACGTTGTTTCCATTCCTTTCCTGTCACCTCTCCCCTTCCTCACGTTATTTTCTTCCCTTCCCACCCCATCACCCACCCACTCATTCTATGACAGCTACAGGGAGCAGTGATGGAGTGAGTGTGTGTGTCTTATTGTTCGTCATGAAAATAGGATTTCAGCAGATGGATGGAGAGATTCTGGAGGAGAAATGCAATCTAAAGGAAAGCAGCACAGAAAAGGATGGATTGTTATCATTACAGGCTTCCTCTCTCCCAAATGGGGTAGTAGTAAGATGGTTTTACTTTGTGTGTGTGTGTGTGTGTGTGTGTGTGTGTGTGTGTGTGTGTGTGTGTGTGTGTGTGTGTGTGTGTGTGTGTGTGTGTGTGTGTGTGTGTCTATATATCTATTTATCTATCTATCTAGTTGGAATATTGAATTTTTAGAAATGCTTATGCCCTTCATACACACAAACACACACATAATCTGCCCTCATAGGTCTTTCCTAATCACTCTCTGATTAGGAAGCATTTACTAGGATCCCAAGATTCATCAGCCACATTTAATACAAAAGGAAAATGTCTGCTAATTAATGATGGCTGTCTCCGTATCTTACACTCTCCTTCATTAGGTTAAAGCTGAATGATGGAGGGAACAGAGAGCGATGTCGTAACAGACAAGTATTCTACCAACTTGACTGCTATATAATTCATTCCCCTGCATCTTTTCTCAATAGATGCTATAATGATGTGTTTGGTCTTTTGAGAGATTGGCTGTGGGAGTGAACAGAGTGGATGAGAATGTGTGAAGAGAAAGTAAATCTATTTTCAGATCTTGGATAGTGTCAACATGCAGCATTTCACTTATTTTCACTATCTTGCTCTCTGCTTCGATTATTTTCTGTGTAATTTTTCCTTTTGAACTTCGAGTTTCCTCCCGTTTCTATTTCTGATTGAAGTCTTTCTCTCTGGATTCTTCTTCTTCTCATGAGTGTCACAGTACTTCTCAGTACAGCCTGCCCTCAGACCATCAGTGAGGTAGCAGTGTATTCCTGCGTCTGCAACTGAAGTTTCATTAGTGTCCCTTTTACAGTAAACAGGGGTGTTGTGTTTCCACAACGCAGTAGCGGTTTGTGGCAGTGTTGCTTTCACACTGGAGGTTCGGACACTGGAGAATATCAGGTGGAGTAGACAATATGTAACTGTATCTCTTTTGGATTGGACAATCGCCAATTTAACTATATATCCTGATAAGAATTAGATACTATGTATGCATTTTGGTAGTATTACCATTAATATCACAATAACCAGTACAAAGCACAATTTGGAATTTTTTCTCCTGGCTGAAATTAGAAAAAATAATGTTTTAAAGACAGGAAAAGGCACACAGGTTTCATATTTACTTTATTTAAAGTTCAAATTTGTTTATGTTTTCATAAAATAAAAGATTTCAAATTTAAAAATGTCTTTTGACATATTTCAAAATATATTTTGGTTTCGATTTTTAGACAGTCCCAGTCACCTCATGAAATGTCATCTTGATCAAGCACGATCAGGATGAGTGAAATTTTTATCGTGATTATTATTATTTCCATTATTATTTATGTGACAGCCATGTAAAACAGGAGAGTTAGATTTCAGTAACTTAAGAAAGAAGTGGAAATATCCATTGAAATTTT
Source organism: Xiphias gladius (assembly GCF_016859285.1). Classification (NCBI taxonomy): domain Eukaryota; kingdom Metazoa; phylum Chordata; class Actinopteri; order Istiophoriformes; family Xiphiidae; genus Xiphias; species Xiphias gladius. The sequence goes on from NC_053422.1 coordinate 16,374,711, forward strand.
TTTTTATGCGTGGTTGTGTGTGTGTGTGTGTGTGTGTGTGTGTGTGTGTGTGTGTGTGTGTGTGTGTGTGTGTGTGTGGAAGCTCATCTGTACAGAGGGCAGATGAGATAAGTGTTATGATGAGTTTACATCAGGAGAAATAAGCTGGGCAGGCAGAACTAAGCTAATTAAAGTGCCAGTGAGCTCGACTGTTTAAATCAAGCAAAAGTAATCATATAGAGGAGGTTTACTGCCGTATACCCGCAGCAGTGTTAATGGTTTCGTTGAGGCAACTTTAGTCTTGTTGTAATTTCATACAGTTCATCTATGATGAATGAAGTCAAATGAAGTCAGTCTATTTAGGTGAGCTTAATTATTAATCATGTCTGTTTGGACTTTACTGATTAGTGTGTAGCTGAGTCTGTGTTCGAAATCACTCCCTCATCCATTCACTCACTACTCCTCATTTAACAGAGAAGAAAGAAGAAGAAGTAAATTGGTATTTCAGACACTTATCAATCATTGTCTTTTTTCTGACAGGTGTAGTGTAGCACAGCTGTAATTTTCACGTCAATAAAATGTGAAGCACTGCATTATGGGATTGTTAGCAGGAAGTAGTGTGCAATGCTGTGGACACCACTTGTTTGCATTTGTTGGAATTTCTGAGGGCACTATATTGTGCATAAAATTTACACTCAGAATTTGGACACTCGAAAAAAAAAGTAGAGGGTAAATGTAGTGAATATATACTAACAGAGTAATAATATGAAGTGATTTTGGACGCAGCCCAATCGTACAACATGCTGTAAAAAACATAAATGAACTGGTTGCAAAGATTTTTTTAACTGGAGGAAACGACATTTTACTGCCGAACTTATTTTTTTTATTTTTTATTTTTTTTCATTTAATGGCTTTTTCAAAACATACTCTAATATTTATGATGTGCAGCAGAATAGTTGAAAATTATGTTATTTTTGAATGAGTATTAGAATATCTGATGAAGCCTTGTGTGACTGCTGAGATAAACTAACCCATAAGACGGTTAGTTAGTATGGCCCACGACTGTGTGTAAAAGAAAGCCATAGATTGAACAGACAATAGAAAGCAGTTTGACCCGTTGAAAAAGCTGATTCTCTTGTAAGAATTGAGGAAGAAGTGGAGGAAGAGACAAAATTGTTGCAAGTGTATCAAGCGCCTTATACAGGTGAAGCTCTGTCTTTCCATCTTCTCTTTCATTAACTCCCTCGATTTTGATCAATAGCTGCAGACGAGAAGTGGGTGCTGCAGTATGGGCTACTGTTTACTTGGAGTGCAGAGCGAATATTGTTTCTTATCTGACAAGGCAGAGTGGAAGGCTTCAAATATCATACTTTTTGAGTACCTTTGCCTCAGCTGTTTTCCTTAACCTTTATTATTCTCTGAGTGTTAGGGGGTGTGTGGGGACCACATCGCTGTGTGTTTGACAGTCAGATCTCTTCCACACTCTTTTTCCTTGCTCTCCCATCTCTGTCTGTTGCTCACTTACTGAAGCCTCTAGACAATTTTGCAGAGAGTTAAAGTTCCGCCTCCACTTTTTGTCTCTCTCACATTTTTCGGTTCTTTTTTTCATTGTACAGTGGACTGTGAAAATGATGCATCTTTGAATATCACATATAGAGTTGAACCTGTTCCTTATCTTTCAACACTGGGTCAGTTTGGTGCCTGTTTGGCACAAATGGATCCTTCAAAGTCTCAACAATAATGTAACCTAAGAAGGCACAAGGCAGAAAACGGTCTAGAGCTCATAAATCTGAAAAAATGTCTAGACCGTATTTACGGGTGAATTGTAAATGTTAATTGCAAATCTTTCTATAATCTTTATTTTAATGACTAATCAAGATGTTTTTTAAAAGACCAGTGCGGGTGTGCTGAGGTTGCAGAGTGCAACCAACTGAATTCCCCTCGCCTCACCCCTGCCTTCCCAAACATGTAGGAGAACCTATCGCGGAATTCAAGTAACATAAAAATGCTAAAGGCCCTCTCTAGAGCCAGCTTTTGGTTTGTCTGTTCTGGGCTACTGTAGAAACATGGCGGTGCAACATAGTGGGCTCCTTGGAAGAGGACCCACTCCCTATTTAGATATGAACGGCTCATTTGAAGCTAACCAAAACACAATGATTCTTAGTTTCAGGTGATTATACACTATAAAAACATAATTGTGAATGTTTTATTCCATTTCTGCCATTAGATCCCCCTAAATCCCACACACTGGTCCTTTAATGAACATTTAAACCTGATGTGCTCAGATATCCATTGCTGCTGCTTGCCTGTTTGTCAGCAAAGGTTAACACATTGACACAGAGGCACTGAAATTTAATTTGATCCATCATTCGCCCCCGAGGCAGGACTGTTGTGACATTGAACATCATCACTCACATATGACACAACTACTTGAGCTGACACAAAGCAATCCTGATAGTGATAAAGGCCTGCGTCAGTACTGGTTATGGTTAATGGGGTTTTTCTTAAATAATAATGGTTAATTTTCTCTCAGCTACTGTTGAACAAAGACATCGACCAAACAAAGAGAACTGTTAGAGGCTGAATGGGCTAAATCCCCATTAAATTTAATTTTTCCTGGCAATTCTGTCTCATAGCTCCACAGAGAGCACACAGGAGGACGGATTGTGTTGTCCTCTCTTCTGCCTCCACACCTCCTAACACATGCCAGTAGCTTAGGGATTTTTTCCAGAGTGCTGACCAGTGTGACGAGTGCCTGTAGAGCATTTTTAGTATGTCCTATTGAGGCTGTCCTCACTAAAAAAAAAGCTGCATTGGTCATTTGTTCAAAAACTTAAAACAAATTATGTTCACAGTTTCCTGACAAGCTGCTCATGTTGCCAGGATGTTGTTATGGTGCTGTAAAACCTCTTAGGGAGGATGTAAGGAGGATGGTCGGATAAACATGTTTTTAAACCGTGAAACGTCAGAAAAAACAGTTCACATGAGCGTCTAAGTTGTTCCAAGTTGGAGATATCTGGAATTTTCTGACTACTATGATACCTCCCACTTGGCAAAAATAATTACAAGCCGGTGGTAAAATGTCTACAAAGCCATCATTATTAGCAGCTAAATGAAATCAAGTATTAATGATAATGCAACCAATTTAGCTAATTTCAAAGGAACTTTTTTGTATGTATCTGGTTGTTGGCGAACTGCTCCAAATACATAACACAGCAAAAGTAGCTAATTTTTTTATCTAGTGTGATTGGCTCTCTTCTCAGGAATGTTTGAGTGGGTTAAAATAAAATAAAATAAAATAAATCAAATAAATCCAACTCCTACTCCTCCTAATACTTGGTAAAATGAGCTCACTTCGCAAAAATAGTCTCATTTTACAGGTTAAAACTTAAACTGGGTCTCTCTCTGACTCTGTCTTGGTACCCGTCTCTCTACTATCTCTACCTGTCCCCCTGTCCGTGCAGACAGTGTATTACTGATCATTATCTGGGCTAACCTTAACTCACTGCCAGTGAGATTATTCTGGAGAGCTGATAGCTGGGGGCAAAGACAATCAAACATACCCTTGTATCTTTTTAATGAATCTGACCTTCTATCTTCCTCATATCTCCTATCTGTCCTAGTCCATTTCTTTCTCCTTCTGTTACCTTGTTAAGAAGTGTCACCTAACTACACAGCCTCCCACCCTTCCTCTCTCCTTTTCCATCTGCCTTTCATCTAGATCTGATCAGAGAAGTTCCTGATTCCTCAAGGTGATCACCACCCACCTTTCCTCTGTCTGGAATAAGAGTCACTTCTTCTCTTTTATATGACAAACTTAGTTAATCATTTATAAATGATAGAGGAGACCACTGGAGGGATTCAAAGCCTAATGTCTCCTGAGTCTAGAGACATACATTGTAAAGCCCGTTGAGTGCTCGATAGACTAGAAAAGCTCTATATAAATGCCGTCCATGTAGCATTTACTATTTATATATTAGGAGGTCTGGTGGACACAGTGGACACATGACCTCAACTGACCTGGAGGGGTTGTCACCGCGTGTAATTTGCGAAAGTTGCATTCGATCACCTCCCAATGGAAGTCACACCTACAGCATCTGGTGATGGTGCAAGACTGTTGCATATTGGCAGGCTGTCTACTACCACTTCAACCTGGGTAAAAGTTCAATGTCATACAGTCTGTGATGGTTTGGAAGTAGGGCCAATAGCATCGGCTTTAGCAAATCTCACCCTACAGTATATCTCTGTCTCTGTGCACATAAGTGTCTTGACTGTAACAGTCAGGACGTAGCTGTTTGCCTTAGGGATACTGCTGTATTTATATTTGAAGGAGAGAGGAAATTTTGCTGACAGATATGCAGATCTGACATGGAAACTTCTCAACCAAAGGCTTCTAGCTATTCTGGCTGCTGCCAATTTTATATCACCATCTATTGGAGCTTTTTTTTTTATTTTAACAGTTAAATTTGCTGCTAAAAACATATAAAGCGGAAATTCTAAAGCACTAGTGCAGTGCCAGTTCAAAGCGTGCTTGTTATGTCTAAAACTAATACAGTACAAAACAACAGGCCTGCAAGCAATCCTCCCTTCATGAGGATTATAATGTTTTTTATTTTTTATTGAATCTCTTTAAGAGGATGTTGATTTATTTTACTGTTCATTTTAAAGGCTGTAATTTGTGGTGCTGTTGAACTGTACTCAGTTTTACTGAGAGGTGTTCCTAATATTTTGTCCATCCCTTTTCATATGACAGAATATTAAGAACACCTCTCAGTATAACCCAGTACAGTTCAACAGCACCACAAATTACAGCCTCCAGAATGACCATTAAAATAAATCAACACGTTTTTAAAACAGATTCAATAAAAACTGAACATTATAATCCTCCTGAAGGGAGGATTTATTGCAGGCCTGTTGTTTTGTACTGCTTTAGTTTTATCTAGGTGTACCTAATAAATTAGCAAGTGAGTGCAGATTAATTTAGTCAATATCCTTTCCCTGAACTGGAGAATTAGTATTTTTACCGTAGAACTGGACTTAAAATTAGAAATGGATATAACATGGATTTGTTTCATGATTCTTCTTTTAAACGATTTACATAGTGTAAGAACAGTTTCTAACGTTAGTTTAAGCCATTTTCTCACTCACACATGGCCGTTAAAGGAAAATATACAGCAGCCAAATAAAAACATTAGATAACACATGGTGTAACGTTACATTACCATAACAGCAGCAGTGCATACATTACTTTTTCCACGTTAACAATCTTAATATATAATACTTGGGTGGGGATAAAAAGTAAACAAAACAGTGCTGTTTTGCTGTTGCTACATCTTAAAAAAAGCACTCTGGGATGGTTTTACTTCAAGTAACTGTGCATGGCTGCAATTTTGAGTTTGGGTCTCTGTCTAATATGGTCACACACTTCAGTTTATCCTGTGTGAGGTTTCCTTGGGTCCTCAACAATACACACGTGAAGTTTGAAGTCGATCAGGTGAACGTTTGTCGAGGAAATCGAAGGACAGAAAGACAGAAAAAAAATGTTCTTTATGCTTAGAAGATACCCTCCAGTCCCTTGAAGTTGGTGAGGTGCCAAGCTGAAAAGCCAAGCTCTCTTTCCGTAGTGGAAATTTTTTTTTTCTGTACCACAGGAAGCTGAGCCATGAGTAGTTACAGGTGGCTGACACATTGAACTTGTTAGTATTTACACTTTTTTTCAAACACCAGTTGCATCAGTTATGATTTCACAAGGACGGTTATCACCACTTGGTCATAGTCTATTTCGCAGTATCACAAAAAAAAATAATGAACCCTTTGTGGGTCCATTGACTGTATTATTAAGCCCTGGAAAATAACTCTAAATTTGAAAATAACCAAATTAATTAGGAGCCTTGCAAAATTGATCATGTGCATATGTGTCGAAAAGGTAATTAAAAATGGAAACACATTTTGTGGAATGAATAATGACAGAGGCTTCGTATGGTCAGCCAGACAAATAGTTCATTTAGTGCAGTGGTCCCCAACATTTTGCCATATGAAACCTTCAAACAAAGCAATTTTTTAGAGGCCTGATGAAGTAAAACTATATCATTAAAAAAAAGCTGTTGGAGGAACACAACAAGAAAATTGTTTCTCTAGAGGAACTTGCAAACAAAGCTGCCTCGCAACTTGTGGAGCTGAGGAGTGCACAAAATAAGCTAGAGAAAGAGAGCGGATCCCTATAACAAAACATTGGAGAACTAGTCTTGCAAGTTTAATGTAGGTTTTTGAATTAAGCAAAGGGGAACAGTCTAGTTACCAAACAAGATTTACAGAAGAGTTATGTTTCTTGCTTATTTGGAGAGGGAAAATTGGGTCCCTCATCTTTCAGTGGAAACCATGGAGAAAAGAAGATCATTCAGTCACATAAAAACTTCCCTTTATGAAGTGAACATGCAGATTAATTCATTTGGCCACCGTAGTGATCTAGGAAAAAAAAAAATAAAGATTGGAGAAAAGTTTAATTTAAATCAAGGAAATTAGGGCAGTCCAAACTATTTTCTAAAGTATCTGTTTTTTCAGTGCGTTACTACATTTTGCCCCCGTTTACTTTGGCCTGCACAACCTGTCCACAGCCAGCTGAACAACATGGACAGCATTAAAGAAGCATGATTGTCACAATTGAATATGTGGACATACGTGTGCTTCTTAAATATTTCAGAGAAAGAAATCAGTCCAAACTACTTGTAAGAAAATCTTGGTGATTAAATATGAATCTACTTTTAGGCTTAGGAGTAAAAGCAAACTTGGGTCCAGCTCTGAGATAAGTCTAATTTGTTGTCTGAGTAAAACTTTTTTCAGTGAGGTCACTCTGAGACTCTTGGTCAGGTTCTCTACTGACAGCAGCTACATTGAGTCCCACATCATATCTACTCCCGTCGTAACAGTGTAATCTTTGTAGGCGCCTGCGGGAAGCCATTGATGTTGGTTGTGTGTCTGACATGTTTAAGCCTGCCTCACCCTGATGTAGCTCGGAAAGAGACAGAAATGGTTAGCGGGTCATTTTATCTGTGTGCTGTCTCCTTCAGTGCGTGAATGTTTTCAGTTCCAGCTTTCTGACTCATTGCCCAACAAAAAGGACTCCTAACACAGGCAGCAGTGTCGTGGCTGTCCGAAACAATTTGGGTCACACTGAGAAGACGAGATAAGAAGGATCCACCGAGACTCATTGTGGGCCGCAGTGCAAAGTCCAAGAGACTTGGGAGGAAAAGATGGAGAGAGCAGTGTAGCCAAAAGTAAAGAAAGTGGAGGAAGGGGGTGAGGGACAGAGGGAGTGGATATCAAAGGGAAAAAAAGGAGTACTTAAATCTTTGGAGTCGATAGGCGATGTACGAGGAGAGGGATGGAAAATGAAGCACTCAAAGCAATTTAGGTAAGAGAAAGAAATAGGAGAGAGGGGCATATCAAAGTGGTCTTCTAAGTCTGAGAGAAAAACTTAGTTAGGTACAGCTAGGTGTGATAAGTAGATTCTGCTGAATCTCACAAAATTGACAGTTAAAAGGACAGAAAGAGATGGAAAATGAACAGGTAATAAAGGGGAAAGAGCAAGAAGCCAACAAAAGAATTGCAAAAGCAGAGAATTATTGAAATTGCAGAGAGTGGGAACAGAAAAGAGGACAAAGGAGGGAAAACCTGGTGTGGGGATGAAGAACGGTCATAAATGAACAGAGGGATAAACCTTCCAGAGATTTGTGTTCATAAGAGTGAAACATACTACAGATCCACTTACGCCTGTGGGAGAATTTTGTTTAGGAGGTGAAGACAGATAATGTTCAGCTGTTGATATTTCGCCTTCTCTTTCTCTGCTCCAGACCGTGAAAATGAAGAGCAGTCTGAAATATTATCTGTCTGGTCCTGAAGGGTTATATCTCACACACTCACACAAACACTCACACACACACACACACACGCACACACACACACACACGCACACACACACACACACACACACACACACATAGACCACCTTTGGATTCCAGAGTTAATGTCACATGGATGCCTGACCAGATAAATGTTATTTGTCCTCAACTCAGCTCCAGTCTGTTACCTGGGGTGTCCACCATTTTATAGTAGCTGTGATAATCCCAATCCCAAACTATAACTATAGAATACTGTGTATATGTGTGTGTTTCTCTGTGTGTCTGTTTGTGTGTGTGTGTGTGTGTGTACGCATGTGTTGTGTGGATGCAGGACATGATTCATCAACAGGATGGGGGGTATGACTCAACAAAAACAGAACCTGTTCTAATAAGAGACATGACAACATCTCACAGCCCGGCATGGAAATGCCTGCTTAAAAATGTGTGCTTGCGAGTGTGTGTCAGGCTCCTGTGTGTGGCTTGTATGCACCTCCTTTGATGTCAGGCTGCAGACGTCTTCATCCCCTGACAGCAAAATGTTATCCAGGTCCTCACACAGAGACCACTCTGCTCTGTTCTCGCTATTAGAATAAATACCTGTGTGTAACTTAGTGTGTGTGACAGAGCGGACTTTTGATGAGATGATATTTCACTCCTGCCTGATGTGTGTATAGGATTCCGTTCATTTTCATGTAAGTGGTAGTAGATTTTTTTTTTTTTTGTGATTTCTAACACTACATCCGAGAATCGGAAGTTATTCTCAAGATAAAATCCTTGTGATTTGTATTTAGACATGACTCTTTTAACCATCCAAACCTTTGCATGTTCTTCAGCAAACTGCCTCAGTTTTCAAACAGAAGTGCCACAGGAATGTTAACAGCCTCCTTTTGCATTTTCTGTCCTCCACGACAAAGCTGAAGCGTTTGGATTGGCAAGCTCAGTATGAGGTGGAGAATGGCTCTTGTCCTTCAGGCACATTATCAATCTCTCACAAGAAACTGAATGGGGAAAGAAATATGTCAATCACATGCAGGAGAGAAAGAGAAAGAAAGACGGAGATTGACAGACAGAGATGCAGAGAGAGACAGGCAGAGGCAGAGGTCTGCTTGAATTGCAGACAGACCCTGTCAGTCCCACAGGGCTGAAGCTACTAGGGATTTGTTAGGCAGCAACAGAGGCTGGTTTATACTCTTAATTAGGGATATCATTAAATATATGGTTCATTCTCTTTGGGTAGTTGCATGGAGAGCAGCATCAACTTGCTTGACAGTGTTGGATCAGCTTTCTTTTTCGGTGTACAGGGGAGCGTGAACATGCATAAAAACACAAACACAGATCCATCTCCACCATGGATTAAATGCAACAATCAAGTGGCCTCTCACTGCAAGACATTAGTTTATATTTCCTTTGAGGGCAAGATGACATTTGGGATTTCAAACATCTTTGTCCTGTTGTGTGTGTGTGTGTGTGTGTGTGTGTGTGTGTGTGTGTGTGTGTGTGTGTGTGTGTGTGTGTGTGTGTGTGTGTGTGTGTGTGTGTGTGTGTGTGTGTGTGTGTGTTTTTTCCCACACAAAGATAAAATCATTCATTTGTGCAGGGACACTAAATGGTAAACTGGGAGAAATCTCTGTATGTGTATGTCAGATTGGGTTCCTATGGTAACTGTCAAGAGATAGAGCCAGTTCAGTATGTGTTATCACTCCACTGTGTTTACTCAAGAAGAAAAGTTGGATGAGAAAAGGAAAGAAAGAACACAGGGAGAAAAAGTACACAGCAGAAATGAAATGAAAGTTTGATAAGGAGCAAGAAAAGAATAGTTTTTTTCTATCTGATGACAACAGTAGATTGACAGCTTCCCCTCTCCTCATTATTTTTGTGTGTGTTTGTGTGTGTGTTTGTGTAGCCTGCACTGACACAGGACTCCACAGTCTGGCTGCCAGACTGAAGGACTGGTTCGGAGTTCTCCACCTCGATGCCAACAGAGATCTCAAATCCTCTGACAGCTTCGACTCTGCCACTGGACGTGAGTACATCCCCTTAAATTATGTACTGTACGTGTATGTGTGTGTGTGTGTGTGTGTGTGTGTGTGTGTGTGTGTGTGTGTGTGTGTGTGTGTGTGTGTGTGTGTGTGTGTGTGTGTGTGTGTGTGTGTGTGTGTGTGTGTGTGTGTGTGTGTGTGTGTGTGTGTTTGTGTTTGTGCGTGTGCGTTTCTGTGTGTGTGTGTGTGTGTGTGTGTGTGTCTGTGTGTGTTTGTGTTTGTGTATGCAGCCCTTTCCTGTTGAATAGCCATGCTTTTCAGTCCTCATGAGGGCTGGCAGTGATGTTGACAGCGACCCTGCTCTGTTCTCAGTAATGTCAACGTGTCTGAACACATCTCAGCTCTGCTATCACGCACACAAACACTCACACACACTCATATCTCGGTGTGCTGCTTGAAAAAGATAAAAATGTAAGTGGCGTGTTCTGTAGTTTCAAAAGTTTTCAATTCAGTGATTTTTGTCTCTACTTTTTGTCTCTCTGTCTCTTTCCTCCTCTAGACTTTGACACCAGCATCTTGCCCATCTGTAAGGACTCACTGGGCTGGATGTTTAACAAGCTAGACATGAACTTTGACCTCCTGCTGGACCAATCAGAGCTGAGTGCCATCTACCTGGACAAGTATGAGCTGTGCATGAAGCCCCTCTTCAACTCCTGCGACTCCTTCAAGGATGGCAAGCTGTCTAACAACGAGTGGTGTTACTGCTTCCAGAAACCTGAGGGTGAGGGAGGGGAAGCAGAAATGGATGGTTAAAAACAGTGATTGATGGAAATGGGAGTGGGGAAGAAGAATTAAGAAATATGAAGTGAATACTACAGTAATGAGGGGTAGTGAACTGTACTCATTTCACACAAGTTAGTTCTCACACAAACATAATATCACATAAGAAAAAAGGTAACAAAATGTTCACTTGAAGTTTTGCTACAAAATGAGTTTTATTCTCATAGTTTTGGCCATGACATGTATTCCTATCTGTTGTGATGACATTTTACGACCTAACTTCATTGCCGATATCTGGGTATGTGGTGACATCTCTGCAGCACAGCATGCAAAAGTACGGGCAGTAAAAAGATCAGACAGGTTGTAACAAACCACCAAACAAAAGAAATCCTTAAAATTTTCACACCTATTTTTTGTTCTAAATCTTAATAGGGTTTGCAGATTACTTACGGGTGTAATGCTGACCTACTGTACCTACAACACAATTTTTCTAGGCAGTGACGAATTATTCACATATTTCTGTGGTACTGTGTTATAGATATTATGGTAAATTTGCGCCTGTGTGATCATCTGACAGGTCATTTTCCTAGCCCTATTGGGCTATGTTGTGGCAATATCACTGCATCTCCAGATGTCACCCATCAACATTGTGTCGGGAAAAATGTTTTCATAACCTATAGAAATGATGGCCAACAGAAACTTTCCTTTAAGAGTCATGATTGATTTGGGAAACTAATGGCAGTGTCCAGTATGCACAAACTGTAGTTAATGGGCTAAATCAAGCAAAATCAATACTGCGGTGCTTTAAGGGTATGGTGGATTTAGGAGGATAAACAATAGATTCAGTCAAAGCCTGAGGATGCATAGAGGAAAGTAAGTGGATGACCAATATAAGAAAACAATAAGAAGGGGCGTTAGAAGTTGGTAGAAAGACATAGCAAGCTCTTTCAATGAAACTATTTTGTATGTTCTATGGTTGTAGGACTGCCATGCCAAACTGAGAAGAGCAGGATCCAGAATCAGAGTCGAAGGAAGAGCCTCATAGGTCAGTTTGGATGTTTGGACAGCTGTCAGCCATTCACTCCTGTTCAAGAAACCAACATGCTCACCTTGGATGCTAAGAAACACACACAAACTAGTGTGATATACGGTATCTCCTTTCAATTGACTCAAGCAGGCAAAAGGGATAATAGGCCATAGATATACAATACACATTCAATAAAGCACATCCTGACATTTTGATTACACATGTCATCTGTCCCTTTGGGGCAGACTGTTCAGTGTTCCAGCTTGCAACAAAAAAGCTTGAAATATGAGCTGGGACTGGGTCAAATGAAGGTAACAGAAAATAGGTGTGTGTTTTTGGGTGTGCATGGGTTTCTGTGTGTGTGTGTGTGTGTGTGTGTGTGTGTGTGTGTGTGTGTGTGTGTGTGTGTGTGTGTGTGTGTGTGTGTGTGTGTGTGTGTGTGTGTGTGTGTGTGTGTGTGTGTGTGTGTGTGTGTGTGTGTGTGTGTGTGTGTGTGTGTGTGTGTGTGTTATTGAAAGTGACTGCTACTTTCCCTTAAACAGGATATATGATTGTTGTCCTGCAACCTTCACAGCAGTAATTGATTGCTGTTCTCCCTCTGTGAATACACAAGAACTTTGGTTGCACCCACAGGACACGTACATGTAAGCTCTGCTGAGCAGGGATCAGATTTTACTCCATAGCTTTGCCAGTTTGATGTTCGCAGTGCTTTTCCTCTCTTCATATCACTGCTTACTTTCTTTTTTTCCTGTCTCTAACCTTCTATTCCCATCCTTCCTTCCTTCCTTCCATCTTCTCCCATCCTCCGCCCTCTCCTGTTTTCCTTCCCTCCCTCTCCTCTTTGTTTCTAGGCTCCTATATCCCTCGTTGTACTGAGGAGGGCTACTTCAAGCCGACCCAGTGTCACGGCAGCACCGGCCAGTGTTGGTGTGTGGACAAATATGGCAACGAGATCGCTGGCTCCAGAAAACAAGGCAACCCCAACTGCGGTAAGACCACGACAAACACAAACAAAGCACACCAACACATGCAAACAGCCACAAGTTCAGTACAGCAGAACAAGGTATTTGGTTTTGCTGCATTTGCCCCTACTGGTTCCAATTTATCTAATTCTCTTTCAGAGTTAGTGCTTTGGTCCAGGTGGACTGCTGTACGTCTGTCTTTCCTCTCCCTTTGTAATGTGCTGCAGACGAGAGAGACAGCAGAGCTTCTCTTTAAGCACTGAAACACAAATTGCAAGTTTGTTCTGTTTCATCACTCAATATCTCTCCATGTGTCTCTTTATCTATACTGGTATCTACACATCAGTGATCATTTAGGAAATAGAGAACATAAGGCAGGCCTCCGGAGCCAGTCTGGCTGCTTCACAATCAGTCATATGTGTGAGTCTATCTGCCTCAGATATTTAACACATGTAGCTTTGATAAAACACCAGCTTCTTGCCAGTCAAGTAGGAAAATTTGTCACACTTGTCAGGTAGAGAGCAGTGTAAGAAGATTTTTCATAAATATGAATTTGTAGCAGTGACTGAGTTGCACCTTGTAGAAGAAAATAAACACTTAAACTGCTGCTGATGTTGGCATCCATGAAGATGTATTTCGACAAAGACTATATAAAATTTAGGGCTTTGATATGTAAAAAGGATAGTTTACAAGCCTTCAGTGGAAATTCATGTGGAATGGTCAAAAAGCCAATAGAAGCACTTTGCTGCAAATCAATGACTGAGGGATTTCATAGTGAAAAAAAGAAAAATTAGCAAGAAAGAATCCAGGCAGACATACTGATTACCAATCAAACAGCCAACTCACAGTCACAGATTATGCCTCACTCAAATCCCAGTCTCGTCCAAAAACAATAATTGCAGCTTCCAATATTAATGAGTTGTCTCTCCCACCACCACACACACACTGACAGCAGCAGCTCTTTGTCTCCGGTCTAACCAGCTCACCTAACTCTGGCAAAGTGGCCTCAGGCTGGGGCAGCCTGGAATTCTCCCATTTGGCCCTGCACAGAATAAACAGGTAGCAATGCAGAGGCTCTCCACTCAAATGTCTAAACACAAGGACACCAAACTGATTTTAACACTGTAAGTTCCACTCAACCAGAGTACACTTGTACCCAGGTGTAAATAGGCTGTTTTGAACTGAAGGATTTTAAGGTCTCAGTTTCAGAAAACGCTGGAGGCAGCAGCTCTGATAATGACTCCTGTTTGCACTGTGGATGCACAAGATTCAACATTAATGCCAAAAAACATGTTTTCAAAATGTTTGCCACTTTAGCATGATGTAACTGTGCTCAGTGGGACACCACTGAGACTGCCTAGTCAAGCAATTTCTCGATTTCTGCAATTTCTGTGTTTTGTTGGGTTGAGGATCGAGAGACGGGAGGTTTTCGTCTGTTTTTGTGCAGTCGTTTATTGTCTGGGTAGGAACAGAATGTATCTTCTGGTCAGTCACAGAGGGCACTTATCAATATTAATGTGATACATTTGTCCAGAGTATTGAGCTAAAAAACCTAGCTCAGGCATATGTGTCTCTAACCTGTCTGTTTGTCTATATTTTTGTGCACCTCCCCACAGACGAGGACCAGGAGACATCAGGGGATTTTGGCAGCGGCGGAGCAGTCATTCTCCTCGACGACCAGGAAGAGCCATCACAGAGTGTCCGGAGCCGGCAGAAGAAGAGACGGGGCCGGATCCACCCCAGAGGAGCCATCGAGGACGACGAGGACGAGGAAGACGATAAGGATGATGAGATCGGCTACATTTGGTAGCTCCACTTCATTTTATTCTGCCATTAGCCGACCAGGAAACTCCGTTAAATCAGCACAGATCTGAAGCCATTCCAATGTCTCCTCCTCCAGTTACCTTGGCAGCAGTCCATCCTTAGGCTCCTGAACTTGCTCCTGTAATCCATGTCCCTTATCCAAATCTCTCTCTTCAGTGAACCTCATTCGACCTCAGACAGAAAACAAAGAGCCTATTAGAACAACAACTGTCGAGCCCCTGTTAGATTCTGCTCAAGCTGTCCACGTACTGCTTCTACCTTCCCTCAAACCTGCAATCTTTAACCTCTTCTAACATGGACACTTCTCTGTTTTCTCTATTACTCCCTCTATCTCCTTTCACTTCTTCTGTCCCTCTTCTAACTCTTTATGTCCTTGTCAGAGCCTCTGGTCAGTCTGTGAGCCCAGATACATTAGCTGATGAATTGGATGTAAATATGTTTCCTCTAGGAAGGCGAGAATGGGGATTACTGTCCCTGTTCTTCCATCAACGGATCATTCTTATGTTCTGTGTCCCACCGTCAGGCTCCTTCCAGTGTTCATAAATGTTTCCACAAATCACTGCCACACTCGCAGGCTCTGATATGCTCCTTCTATCTCTGTTATTTCATGGAGGATTGTAAATTATTTAATCGTTGATCTTGAATGTCCCAGAAAGCCCAGGAAGCAATGAGATTAATGATGTATTGTCGTTGTTGTTGCATGTTTCTCATCGTGTTTCTGTAAAAGACGATTTTACCTGGCCAGGTCTAGCTCTATGCATCTCAAACAGAAAGTGATGCCTATTTGGCTGCTACAATACTTTGTTGCTATGTTGATGCTGTCTAGTGTCTTTTTGGTTCTTCTCCCAATCTCAGGAGGTAGGAAGTTGCATTGCAGAGCGATAGCAGTGTAGAAAAGCGAACTGCAAGGCCTACAGTCCAAATCTGCGGTGTCTCAGCCAGCTATTCCTTTATTAATTGGTCAGTAGGGCTGCTGAGGCTGTTTGACTGTGCATGGACACTAGAGGAAGAAGCTGCTCCTGAGCTGGGAGGACACATGAAGTCGGTCGAGCAGAGAAGAGGCTCTGTTCTGCCATTGGATATGTTCAGTGATTTGAAATTGAAATCTTCACCATGTCAACTAAGTGAACTTTTATTTGTAACTTTGAAAATTTAAGTAAAGTGGCACTTTGGGTGTCTTTTGAACCTTACAGGTGTGTCAATGTGTCTGTTGTTCTCCTGATGTACCATTTACAGCTCAAGCCTCACATATTACTTTGCCGAATCATGATGAAATAAAAACACATCTTTTCCTCCCTCTGAAACCACAAAAACATTTATATGCGTTTCACGCTGTTTGGTTTTGTTTTTTTTCTGAAGCTCAGATTTCTCTGCAGTAGAACAATCAAAGCCCTCCATCAATTGTGACCTTTTCCAACCTTGAGAAAGCAGTCCTCCCAGTTAGAGGCAGACATAAATGGTGAAACAGAAATACTCTTATCATTCGCCTTTGAGAGAGGAGAATCACATAGCGAGCAGTACCCAAAAGAACATAAAAGCTTAATTAGTGTTTTTGTAATATCACTGGCTAATGGGACAGCTGACCCCATTGGCTTGAAACAGCCCGCTCAGCACTTTGAAAACACATTGTACCAACAATCACAGGCTAAAAGGACGACTGAATCTCCTGGTTTGAAACAGACAAATCAGCAGTTCACAACACACTCTGTTAGATACAATAGACAATGGGCTTAACTGTGTGCATCAAATTATGCCAAGAGCTGTGGAGAGTGTATAATCACCCAATTCTGGGACCCTGGCTAGTGCAGCATCTTCTACAGCTTCAGGCTACATGACAAAAGCTTTAGAAAGCTGTAGAAAACGTCTCATTTGTTTATCTCTCATCACAAGCAGTGTCTGCTGCTTTTTTTCCGCATTTTATCCACCTTATTCTTAGCCCCATAATACCTTGTGTGAATTATGGGTGTGGCATCTGGTCATTCCTTTCACTGAACTAGCATCTTGAAGCACACCCTAAACGAAAAGTTTCATCATCCTGGGAATTAATCTTATTTTCTTTCCCATCAAGAGTTAGATGACAAAATACCACTGATCTCTGTACAGTGAATCCGCTGCCAGCAACCATCTAGCTTGGCTTAATACAAAGATGGGGAACTGCAGGAAACAGCTTGCCTACCTCTGTCCAAAGGTATCAAAATCAACCTACCAGAACCTCTAAAGCTTATACTAATGAACTCGTGTCTCCTTTTTTTAGCCAGGGGTCTCCAGTCTTTGTGCTAAGCTAAGTTGGCTGGCTGCTGGCAGTATCTTTAGGCTTGATTAAGTGTACAGAAATGAGAGTGGGTTCAATGTTCTGATCCCACTCTGCAGAAAAGCAAATTTGCTTTTCTAAAATGTCAAACTTACACCTCTACCTTCTTCTACTAAGAAATTCGAGAGTGACCTGAAGAAGTGGCCTCGGATAGCAGTAACAAACTAAGTTAGTGTAGCATTAACTAACTGATGTGGTGAAGAGGGACTTGAGGCTCGGACTTGGCTCTGTGTCTGCTTTGAGATAGGCAGGGTTCTGCTCCACCTCCTTTGTAAAAACACACTCGACTTCATTACTTTGGAAGAACTAATAAGTCCCAGAGCCTTACAGATTGTTGATCGCTTCACTGTCGGTAGCATCAGAATCAGTAAAACTGGCTAAATATGCTACTGTACATTATGCAAGGCCACTTCTTCAGGTTGACTTCCCATCCTCCAGTATTAGGAGGCAGAGCTGTGACAGGCTATGTTCCCATGTCATTTGTTTGACCCAAATCTCTTTAAGAAAAGAGAAGACACCTGTAGCATGCTCCCAACTCTTGCAGATACCAGTGCAGTGAAAGGAATAACCAGAAGTCACATCCATTATTCATGCAAGGCATCGTGGGGAAGGAATAAGGTGGATATATTCAAATAATCACAAGCCCAAAGTATTCACATTTTTAATCACATAGTAGTTCATTTTGCCTCCTAACCACAAGACACATCTATTACACACCAGCGCGCACTTTCAGCCCACGTCCTAACACACATACACACACAGAGTTTCATTATTGTTTCTATTTCCTTCCACTCTCCCACTCACTCTCCTGGAGTGAGTTCCATCTTCATCTCAGTAAGGGAGATGCTTGGTTGTGTTTTATCCGCAGGGCACTCTGTTCCTCTTTTTCATTTTTCTATTGGCTGCTTTTTTACTGTCCACAGATGGGTTCCCTGTCAGGTGGATCCTCCCATCAGCCCAGGGTCTCCATGGGGACCAAGGATTGCTTACGAGTGGCGGGCTTTAAGCAATTGGTGGTATGTTTTAGAAAAAAAGAGGTGGTTTAGATATAGTTTGTCATTTAATATTAGATGCTGATGTTTTAGTTATTAGTTATTATTCAGTTATTAGTGTTCTACCTTTAATTCTGATCATTTGTAAATTACGATATCATACAACCTCTAACTTTGACAACACATGCACAGTGAGGTACAGAATTGTGTGAGTTTCAATATAAGTCTATTAAAATGAAAAAACAATACACAACTCTTCTCCAGTACAGCATGCTTTATACGCCAAATGTTTTTTGGTTATCTTGCCATCATCAGGCTGGTGTATGAAGTTCTTTCTGGTTTCCTACAGTCCATCAATTAGCCATGTGGTAGTTTATATTTCTAATAATATTTCCCATTATATTTGATGTTTTTTTTTTTTTTTTTTGTTGACTAATCTGATCGATGGAGTGTATATAAGCAGACAAGAAACAGCCTTAGACACCACCATGATTAAACCACTGAACCTTAAAACAGCCATGCTTTCATTCATTCAAATCCATATCCTATACTATAAAGCTTGAACTTGTACTGCATCTTCATAATATTTAGAGATTTAGACCACATAAATAAAAGAACAGACTGCTGATAGCTTTACTTTGCATACCCACCATGTAACTGGGCCATGTGCCAAGACTGCCACTTTAGCGGGTGAAAAGTCCAAGTGGCTCTCCAGAGTCCTCAGGGTCCTGCTGGTTCTTCCAGGTAGTTTTCATTCTAGCTGTTTGATCAAGGACTGATTTAGACCTTCGACCACAGGGGAATGCAATTAACTGCCGAGTGGAATAGAAATCCAGCACTGCACCGGGGCCCGAGGACCAGATTTGAGGATCACTAGTCTAAAGCCTGCCTATGTAATTGGCAAAGACATTGTAATAAGTAGGGATCATCTCTCCCTAATCTGTCACAGCCCACCACTTCCACTCACACTCTCTTTCATGCATGACTGCCACTGCACCCCACAGCTTCTGGAGTGACTGAAGAGATCAGACCCCCTCATGCCCCCCAGTGGAGGTTTTTGCGGAACAGTCACTTGGATGCGCTAACCAACAACACTATTCCAAATTTACAAATTTAGAGAGAGGTCATACTTTTCTCGTTAGCACACTGCCAGCGAGGTCCCTCTGATAGTACTTAATTGCTGGGTGTAGCCCTCTGCTAAATAAATTAGACAGGAAACAATCCATAAGCAGTTCCAGTGGCTTCACTCCTGGCAACAGTGATAAAATAAATTGGAACTTTCAGGTGAGCAGTCAGGCAAGACCAAACCACATTAAAGAGTGTCACATTACCTTCACACTAACAAATGTATTTACCTATTTAGGTTTTCTAATAATTTTTGTTTATTATCTGATTATTGCTACTGTATATTTCAAAGCCAACTCCACCTTGTCTACTCAAACGCTATTGTCACCTTGTGTCCTCCGGAAACAAATCCATTATTTGACATGCAACAGAAATGTGATTCGAATTTGTAAGCACAGTGTTTGACAACAGTGCCCTCTGGTGGTCTGATCCCAGCTTTAAGCAGAAGGTAAGTTCAAGCTACAGTCGGTTTGATGTAGTTTTGAATGAAAAATACTGTCTCGAGGGATGCCCTGCTGGCTTTTGGGTGTAAGGCGCTGACCATATAGTTGCAGTTTTCCATTTTTCTGTCGCTCTTTGCTCATGTCAACCCTAATAAAAGCATACATTCTGAAACAATACAGTCTTGACGGATAAACCTTAACAGCAAAATTCTATTTATCATCACTATCATATTACAGTGTTGTTTTCTTTTGTAAATATCTATGTACAGTTGTATAAATGTAGTGGTTAATATGGTCAAAGCACAGAAATAAGTTTGCATAAGAAATGTACTTCATAACAATAAACGATGCCACAATAGAGAAATACAATCAACATTCTCACATGTTCATTTGTGTTTCAAATAGTTTGTTTCTTGCAGAATCAGAAGGGAGGACCTCCTTGTCTTGATTTTGTATTTTAAGTAAAGCTTTGGGTTATGGCTGTAGAGGAAAGGCACTGGATTTAAATGTTTACATAATGTTTGCTGCTCTTCTGGGTAATTTCATGCTTAATCATTTATAAAAAATAATAAGTAGATAAGACCTTTGTAAAGGCAACAGCCTCACTGCATTCATTTAGATATAAAGTAGCTCCATGCTGTTCAGATAGAGCTCAGAGCTGGTTGGCGTCTCCTCTCACCAGCGGTTACTCTGAGCAGCAACTTCTAAATCCATGATTCGTGGTAGTCGACCACTAGCACCGCCCTCCAGGTATCCAGGCTTCACAGCAGGTGTATCCGAGAGCCTCCTCTTGCTCTTGTTCAGGTCTGGATTGAAGGATAAACGAGTTAATCATTCTCACATGTGGAGGCAAGCGACACCTACCACCTTAACAGATGGAGAAGCAGATCCAAATCCAAGCTCTGGGATTCTCACCTGAGATCGCCAATAACATCTTGCGTCTGGCTCCAAAGGTGGAGACACCCACTTCCTTCAGATCTTCATCAGACAGAGTGAGGAATGTCTGGTAGTCAATCTGGATGGGTACAGTTAGCAATTGCATCCTGATGCTCATTCATAGTGCATACACTTTAGGCTGGGGGACAAGAGTGTGCTTGTTTGTTGGTGTGTATCTTTGTGTTTCAAGCTCTGAGGCAAGTTCTCCCACTGAGCTATTCCAACTAAAAACCAATGTGTTTTTATTTTAAAGTTTGCATTCAGAATATGATTGCTTGCAACTCTCTGCATGTGTTTACCTCTTGTTGTTCAAACACATCGATGTACTTGATCAGGCCAAGTAGACCAAGCAGCTCAGGTAGGTCATCTGTCATTTCGGGGGAGGGGCTTCGCTGACTGCAGGTCGACGCCCTCCTCAGTGAACACACACCTTCAAAGTAGCTGCTGCTGCTGCTCAGGAAATTCTCAGCTAGACATCAAAGGTCAAAGTTCACAGGAAAAGGCCAAAATTGGACATGAGAAAGTAACGACCTCAAAACCCCAAGGCACGTGTGTAAAACTTACAAGGTTTGTCATTTCCGCTCCTGTTCATTGATGATGCAAAAGCAGGAAAAGAGGAGGTGGATGAAGAGAAAGTAGAGGGAGGTGAGGAGGGGGAGGAGGAAGAAGAAGAGGAGGAAGAAGACGAAGAGACAGGCAGAGATGAAGATGTGGATCCACGTCTGTCCCTCCAGTTCTCAGAGTCACTCCCATTACACATCTTCCCCATTTGAGCAGCCCAGGACTAGAAAGAGAGTGAAATTTTAATGGCATTAAATATTAGTGTTTCTTTCATTTGCAACCATTTCTCACAACGGCAGCACCTTCTTTCATCTTACAACAAATGACAAATGTCTTCAAGTAATTACAATATCTCTTGTGTGCTGAAGATTGTGGACAGTGACATAATATCCATAGGTCCAAACATTTAAACAGAGAAGCTATTATGTATCTAAACTGACCTGTGATAGAAGCATTCTCTCAAATTATAAATGCAGTGGGCATAGCGAATGCTTCCTCAGAGCTGCCAGAGTCTGAGAAGAAAGCTGAACTTGTCTGAGGAATTCCTCTTGTTCTTATTAACCTTGGTGAGTCTGCTTTTCTATCACTGGATACCGGGCAATCAGAGAGCTGCAGTTTGGGAGGCTTTTAAAGAGCCAGGGAGATGAGCTATAAACAGCTCAGGTAAAAAGGAGTGGCTGTGTTGACCAAGGCGATGGTATCAGACCCCAGGAAATTGAGCGTACAAATTGGTAGTGCTTACCACACAGTGAGATAAATGCCTCAAACTGTTAGAGGGCAATACAAATAAATGAGACTATGTTAGTGGGCCGCAATGGGGGTGCTTGTTTTCACTGCAACAAAAGACAGCTTTGGCAGCTCAAAAGAATTCAGCAAGCTCAGCACAAGTATATAAGTCAAGCCAGCTAAGGCTAAAATTATCGATCAAAATGAACCGAACGAAGCTGGAGGATCATTTCTTTTCAGTTTGTTAAACCAGAGCTTAAGTTAGCATCAAATTCATTTGTACCTGGCTGCTGCTGGTGCTCAGGTAGGGTTTGTAGCTGCGGCGGCATATGTTGCGGAGCTCTTTGACAGCCTCAGCTGGCATGGACTTGGAGAAGCCCAGGCCACTCCAGGTGTCTGTGGGTGTCCGGACCTCAGTGACCACAGGCTTCCTCTGCATGGCTGAGATAACATACAAAGCAGACACAGAGAGGAAAAATGCAGACTTAAACCCGCCTTAACTGATTTTTAAGCCAACTGGGGCAGTGGACACAAGGTGTAAGCAGAACTAACGTATAATCTGCATATTGGTATTTATAAAATTGCTACGATGAACAGTGGCTGATTTACACATATAGCAGACACAGAGCAACATTAGAATTCCTTTTGAGTCATGTTTCTGAGCACCTGACAAAGGTAAGTCAAATATTTATTTTTTTTTAACCCAGTTTTGTTCTCTATCAACCCAGCTCCCGAGGGAAATATCTGGCTCTTTAGCTGCTAAATGCTGCACTATGTTCACCAGCTGGCCACTAACTTTGTCTGCCTGCTGTTTGGTGCTGAGCAGTTAGTGTACGGGGAGTTTTTAGAGCTTTTTGCTGAAATGAGCCATGCGTTGCATCTGACATAATCATTTGTTCCATTGTTAATGTAAAAATATTGATTGTAGCAGCTTCAAGGAGAAAGCTGTATAGAAACATATGCTTAGTACAGTCATTTCAAATTCAAATTTTTAGTCTCTGTAGCATGCAAATATGCTCCTGTCTGCAGTCTGTCCATCATGAAAATGTATTGCAGGTTTTTCACATCTTCTCTGATATTCTGAATTGGACAAGCTGGGTTCAGGTGTTAAGTAATGAATCTCAAGCAGTGCTACTTCTTGCCAGCATTAATAAAACTCAAATTGCTGAGACTGAGGCGGATACACACACTCAAATGACAAACAAGTGACCCTGTGCCTCTTCTGGCACCAAAACAGGATCCATGTGTGAATGTATCATAAAAACTGTGACACCCTTCCACAAAGAGTGCGATATCAACAGGATTTTAACTAGTGGGTTGTCATTTGTGTCCATATGTGTGTGTGTGTGTGTGTGTGTGTGTGTGTGTGTGTGTGTGTGTGTGTGTGTGTGTGTGTGTGTGTGTGTGTGTGTGTGTGTGTGTGTCTGTGTGTGTCTGTGTGTGTGTGTGTTTGTGTTTTGAGTAAATGTTCCATTCATATAATGGCATATGGGTGTCTTAATGACCGCGAGGCAGATGGCCCATTCTAACTGCTAATTCATAATCCCATAAAGCAACACTGAGGGAGTTTAGTACCATTTGGCTGCAGATCTTCCCAGTAGCTCTCATTCTGCATGATGGATGAGGTAGTGTTTCCTGTGTGTGTGCGTCCATGCACGTTTGCACACACACAGCTGTTTGGATGTATGTGTGTATGGTCTGCATTGTGTCCTGCCCCATGTGAATTAAGTGGGAGTGCCAGTGCTGCTCTATTATAACTTTGGCACGGTGCAGCCCATAAACAGGTCCCCTTCATCAGCTGTCTTGGCAGTGAGCAGCACTGAAATGGCCCCCCTCTATCAAACCCCTTCCTCTGCTCGGGATATTAATGTGTTGCGTCTATAACATGCTCAAATAAACTCAAAAGGCTACTTCAGCCAACGTAATAATATGACAGTAAATCATTATTTTAACAGCGATATTACCAAAACCTTTACTTGCATTTATACAGCAAACTAAATACATTCCCTCAATCTAGTGTTGTTTGAGGAGCTAAGTTAAATTAGTTTTCCAATCTGTGCTCTTTTAAACTCTAAAAACAACAACTTGGTTTATAAAGGTGGATGTTTGATGAGCAAAACAACAATGTACAGCAGGTACTGTGTGTCAAATGCCTCTGCAAAATGTGTTTTAATATATGTATCTTCAGTATACAGCAACTATAGAGCAATAAAAACACAGAAATACTTGCTCAGCACTATACCTAATTGTTGCTGCAGAAACTTGTGCAGAGCTCCTGAAACCACAGTATGACAGGAAGAAATATTAAACATTTAGGAGCACTAACCTCTGGTCGCCAGTAGTT
The DNA here is from genome assembly GCF_016859285.1 of Xiphias gladius. Taxonomy (NCBI): domain Eukaryota; kingdom Metazoa; phylum Chordata; class Actinopteri; order Istiophoriformes; family Xiphiidae; genus Xiphias; species Xiphias gladius. Next base: position 16,398,598 of record NC_053422.1, read on the forward strand.
TCTTCTTCTCATAGTCATAATCCTATAAAGCACAAATAGGAAATAGAGTAGGTAAATAATGCATGAAATTTAATTATTTTTTCTCTGGTTGCTGAGGAGAGGCAGGGGGAACCTAATTTACAGCGGGAACAAACACTTGCACAAAACCACATTTCCTGCTGCAGCGTCGGTAAACTTGTTAATCGTCCCTGCAGTAACCTTTGAGAGGGACAGATGACAAATAAGAGGGGAAGCAAACAAACATAAAAACTGATATCAGAATCAAATCTAGTCAGGGATGTGCAAATCAGCAGGTTACATAACAACATGCTGTTTTCAGTTTATCTTGTTATCTACAGCTGCCATAAGATGAACAGGAGTTAATCTTGTCTCCTCTTTCTCTCACTCATACCCTGTGCTCCTCTAATAATTATCTCTAAAACACTATAAGACTTTCACACCTTCAGTGTCCTAAGTCTTTCAGAGGGTCACAGAGATTTGATCATCTGTGCACTGAGAATAAATTTTAGCTAAATAAGGTTTTAGATGCAGTGTATCATTTTGTGAGAACACGGGGGGAAAAGAGACCTGCAATTCCTACTTTGCCTCACCTCAGCCTTGGATGAGTCAGCGCGAACATCCTGAGCCAGCATCACGTCTCTCCTCAGGCTGTTCCTCCGCTCACTTCTCCCTCCCTCTGTCTCTGCATTCAGCAATCTGGCACATTCAGGAGAGACACACACACACACACACACACACACACACACACACACACACACACACACACACACACAAGGTTAGGTTCATTTGTGATGGCTGTGTGCAACGTTTAAGAGCTTGTCAACTCTTCCTCTCACCCGAGCAACAACTGCAATATTAGAGGAGGATTTCAGTGTTAAAATGCTAAATAATTATGTATTGTATTAAGGCAGAGCTGCTCCATTAAAACTGCACAGCATTGCAAACCTTTTTCTATGTTTTTCAGAGAACAACAAAAGGGCAGAATAAGTGACTATGCGAAAAACAAAATGTGTGTGTGTGTGTGTGTGTGTGTGTGTGTGTGTGTGTGTGTGTGTGTGTGTGTGTGTGTGTGTGTGTGTGTGTGTGTGTGTGTGTGTGTGTGTGTGTGTGTATGTGTGTGTGTGTGTGTGTATGCGCGTGTGTGTATTTGTGTGTGTATGTGAATAAATAACACAGTAAGGGGCAAAATCTGGTCACAGTCATTGTGAAGACTCATCTGGGCACACACCCTGGGCCCCCAAAGGGTTAATCATTTATTTTTAGTTCATGACTTGGTTTTTGGTTTAGGATGGAGTTACAGATTAACATGAGGGTAAGCCGTAAGGGAGCTGATTTAGGGCATCACAATCCCTTAACAAGTGACAAATGGAGGTGTATAAGTCCACGAATGCTCACCTGTAGGTTAGCGCCTGCCCTGTTGAATGTCGTCTGCCTTGACCGAAGACCTTGGCAATGTCGGGGCCCTGGAGACTCCCCCTCCGACCCATCAATCCCACCCTGCAAATGTTGTTGTTCACCGCATCACAAACCTCGGATGATGAGATCGCCATGACCTTGGAGCTCTCATCCTCTGATTGGCCAGACTGGTCCTCATTTTCTAGGATCTGGGGAAAAGGAGAGAATACAGTGCTGAGTTTTGGTTTTCGTAGAGGTTTATCTGTCATGAAGGATTTATTGTGTACTAATAGCAGCTTGACTATAAACAGTGACAAACCTTCTCCAGTGGCCGGCTGTCTGTGCCCTTCACTCCTGTCCTCCCCTCTTCAGCGGGAGGATTGAGGCCTGGTGGAGGTGAGGGGCGGGGCTTAGTACCAGTCAGCACCTCTGGAGTGGGAGCAGGCACGGGGCCTAATCAAATGAAGGGGACATGATGATAGTGAGAAAAGGATCACACTAGTCTGTACTGAAATATAGACAACAATACACAAAAAACACAGAGTGACATTATTTCCCATCCACCTGTCCCTCTACATATTTTGAATGTGTGCATAAAACACAGCCTGAGTAGAAATACCAAAAAATGAAAAAAGAACACTTAAAATGTATATAATTATGTTGCCCGCCTGAATCTGCTTCTTTTTCTATTTTATATTCATCTGTGAAGATACAATATGAAAGTACTTCTGCAGCCCATGTGTCTCCATGTCTCATTCACCAGAAAACCCAAGCCACACATTATTTGTGGAGAGAGGAATCAAACTACTTTGTTAAAGTACCATAAATACAGCATTAGGTGCACTGTAAAGCAGAAGTAAAATGCCAAGAATTAATAATGCTATTTTTTCTCCCAATTTCAGGATTCTCACGTCACAATAGATTAAGTTGTTTGCATAACCCTTTTCCTTCTCCCTAAAAAATAATATGTATTAGATGATAATGTGAATATAACATCTTGGTATAGTGTTTTGCTGGTGGAAAAATGAGACAATCCAAAAAAAAAAGGGTGCAGCCTGCGTGCTGCTTTGAGCCCATTCACGTCAGTGTCGGCCAGGTTAGATATGTGGGAGGGAAGGGCAGGGAAACAGTGTGCACTGCTGACTGCCACAATTTCTTTTTTGGACAAAATTCGGATGGAAACACACCTACACAGATACATGCAGTATATGTGTGTGAATCCTCACCTTGCTCAGACAGACGAAGCTGCTGCAGCAACATGTTGAGCCAATAGGTGGTCAGTCCATTGCCAGCTAGCATGGGGTCAGGGGTCACCTCAATTACCTTGGCAGTCTCACAGGCATCAAGCCCAAGGAGCAGACGGCGGGCTTCATAAAGACAGGAGATGTTCCTTTCCAGACCTTTCACCACCACTGACTGATAAATATACAACACCACGGAGTTTTAACATCAGTATTCTCACCGCTCACCACAGAAGGGGAGAGTAGTTTAATACTCAAACTCAAAGTGAACGTTCAAGAAATATTTAAATAGACATTTCTTATTTAATCCAGCGTGTATGAAATAAGTAATCACAAAATCTATAGTGTAGTTCTAGCTTGAAAGTGAGTTTAAAATGATGGGACTGGTAGCCATCAAAACAACAAAATTACCATTTTCATTGTTTGAATCAGATGGTGATTCAAACAATGAAAAAGCAGTAAAGCTACATGGATAAAACTGTACCTTGCTGGTCTGTTTTACTTTGGGCTTGACACTAATGAAGACTCCCAGATTTTGCATCATCTGAGCGAGTTTACAAGGATCTGCCTCTCCATCTTCACGCATGTCAAACATCAAACACACAGGCAGACAGTCCTAGACGTGCACACAACAGATAGACAAAACCTTGTTAGGAACTTTGTTATCATAGCAGCAACAAAATCTACAAATAGATCATACTGTGAACAGAAACAGAAGGGCAGAGAAACAAGAAAAAAAAATTACATAGGCAAGCAAACAAACAAAACAAAAAAAAACACATGCACCTGCTAACTCTCGGCAATGTTCTTCAGTATAATTCTGCCTAAACAAAAACAAAACACCCCACTGTACCATGAGCTGCTGCCTAGCCAGACACACCCCATCAGGGGTGCCCTGGATGAGCAGCGAGGGAGGGCTCTGAGGAGCACTGAGGTCTGGTAAGATGATCTGGGTCTGGGTCTGGTGCATGACGCTCAGGAAGTGAGCTCCGTTCTGACCCAACAGGAAGAGATGCTGCTGGGAGGTGACATCCAGCTGGCTGCTCACTATACCGCCTGTGACCTCTGACCCCAGCAGCAGGTCCATCAGGATGCAGGTCGCCTTCTGCCAGATGATGATACGTACATACATGACATGATATTATATGATTTACAATAATATACAATAATATATGATATTCAATCATTTATACTGTATCTTATGCTAATGTTTATCGACTGCAGACAGGATTCAGTTTCTCTCCAAAATGTTTCATGCTGACCTTGACAGCAGCTGCGTTGCCCTGCAGGCCCCAGACGGTGCAACAGCTTCCATAAAAGGGGGGCTGTGCCTGAGGTTGGGGTGGCACGGCCCTGAAGCTCACACTGACCCCCAAAGTCTGCACTACCTGCTGGATGAGAGGGGAGCCAGCATCTGGCAGAGCCTGGGGCACCAGACTGACTGGGAGGTCAAAGGTCAAGGACAGCGGCTGCAGGTCCTAGGATGAGAAAGAGTGTATGGAAGGCAAGAGAAAGAAAGAGCGTGAGACACAGAGATGAAGACGTGAGAGAGAGATGAAGACAATCAGTGGCTTTTTGACAAATATACCAGTCTTCATTGTGTCAACCACGCTATTAATCACTCTATTGATCTCTATGTGACAGGAGTGAAGCAACTGAGTTTTGAAACGAATAAAAATCTATCCCGGGTAGTCTCTCCTTAGATTACACATTGACCACTCACTCTTATCTTCTTCCTGGCTTCCTCCACTCCCTCTATGGGCCCGGCAATGGAGACCTGGTAGAAGTTGAAAAAATAAATGCCATTTAATTGAAGTCGGTTTTTAGTTTCTTCCAAAAGCAGCAGTTAGTGGCTCATTAAAATGCCACTTTAGAGATTGTTACCTGATTGCTTTTTTCTCCTGTAGCATTGTGGCGGTTGGAGTCAGGGAAATGGATGTGGCAGGATGTGACCTCCATCACTTTTTTTATGTTTCCACCCCCTTTCCCAATCACGTGGGAGTGCTCTGTGTAGGCCACATCCATCTTTAGAGTCACCTTGTTCACCTGGATTTTATATAAACAGTGGTGTCGTTTGTGCAGATTACAAGGTACTTTTACAATAGAACAAAGGGATTTTCCAAAAGAACTTCATTTTGGGGTGAAACTGAAACAGTGTAGTAAAGATGTAAAACTATGTTTGCACCAGTACATTGTAGACTTAATTGTTCAAACTGTGAAAATCAAGTACCAGCCCTCACCCTGGTTTCCAGCACTTCTAGTATCTTGCTTTTGGCTTCCAAAACATTGGCTCTCTTCCCTTCCACCTTTACATGTGGATCTAAATGAAAAAAGAAGCTCAGTTTCACAGTAAAATCCCAAAGGGCCATTTTACTGTATTTGACATTTAACAGCAGATTAATCAATTTGTGGGAGACAGAAAGACTAAGCACTGATATGGTGTGTGACTGAAATATAGAGAGTTTGTCACCTTTCTTTGACTTGGCTCCAATCTTCAGCTTGGATGGCCATTTCACCTCAGTGTTAGTTTCTCTCATCACCTGTGGAAGCACAAACAATAGGAGACAGTGAGACAGAGAGACAGAGCAGTCATTGTTTGTGACAAAGATACACACACACATGCACAAATTACAACACCTACAATCAGAACACACACATCTAGACACACAGTAGATCCCTTCAAACTAAGAATACAAAGCTTTATTTGCATTTCAAAGGCTGCAATTATCACCTCCACAAAACTAGTAATCACTGGATGTACAGTATGGAACAAATGTTATAATGGTGGCAGGATGCTCTTGCTGATCTCTATTTTACATTTAACCAGGAGGCTTTATACTCCGCTGATTACAGGTTGCTGTCACTGATGAACGCAGCTGAATTTTCTTTGTTATTTCATTGTCTGATTTATGAATAAAATGTTTCCAGGTGTGGAGATTTACTTACTCTTTCAAAAAACTCCTCGCCTGTCTCAGCATCTCCATGCTTTGGAGCTGATAGACACAAATCGAGCAAACATGAAGAACATATAGATAAAGATAAACAAACATTTCAGAATTCTCGCAGTGTGATTTGTCACATATTCTTCAGTTTACAGCACAATAATGCTCAATATTAAGCATGTGTGCTAACTCAACATTTAAATGTTTACTTGGCTAAAATTTGCCAGGCAACTGGAACAAGAGGTTGCCTGGAACATAAACAATTTTAAAAGGCCATCGCTCCACGGTGACATTTACGGGGTACGGGGGGAGCATTAGGAACGCCAGCAAACGCCCCCCCCTCCCATCACTATGGGTTACGCTGGCCGGAGCTGAGGAATGGGAAGAGAACAGTATGGGGTGGAGAGAGAAGGTGGTGGTTTGGGGGGGGGGGGGGGCAACCACAAATTAGCCTAGAGACAGCTAATCACATTGATGGCATCTGCTGACGCAAAGACCTCCCACTTGACCAAAAAATTAAATAACAACTCCAATATAAAGAAAGAATGTACAAAAAAAAAGAGCTCCTCAACCTATTAGACAGCCATCTCAATTGCAGTGTGACAGATTATCACCTAAAAGGATGAGATTTACAATATATAACGCCTGACAGAGGCTGCTCAAACAGCCACAAAAGCACTGTCCCAGCTGCACACACAACAAAAACAATCCATAGTTATCAGAGCTGAACCTGGTCAAGCGCTTTCCCATCAAGAACCCTGCACGAGGACAAACAGACAAACATCAGCCTCTATCTGCAGCAGTAGCACACTGTCAGAAAGAGTTTCCCCAGTAACACAGGGAAAGCATTTGTTAAGCCTGCCAAGCTGTGATAACTAACAGAGGTAGTTACCTGTGCTCCCCAGACAGGAATGATAATATCAAAAAAGACTCCTGAATGCATAAGCCATTACGGGTCATAAATCATGAGCAACAGGAGTTCAGTGGATGGCAGTTACACTAATGGTAACAACAAGGCCGCCTCCAGCTCGAGGACCTGACAGACACACAGGGTCAGGTAGATAACAGGGAGGGAGGCCATCATAGGTGTCAGCAACTGAATATGTTTCAGAAAAAGCAGCTGTTGATGCAGAATGTGAGAATGAGGACGATAACAGTGCCAGTGGAAAACCATGGAGTTCAGGTGCATGGTATGGACTGTAATATGAACATTTCGCATCTCATCTCACTCACCATACAACATGTTCTCCAGCTTCTTCCTGTCAATCCTGAACCTCTCCTCCACCCACTCTGGGTCCAAACTCTGCCCTCTTGCATTCTCCTGCCCCAGCACAGAGCTTCCTCCCGCCTCCTCCTCGTCCTCTTTTTCCTCTCTGTCACATTGGGCCTCACTGGGCTCAGGCTTTGCGGCTGAGCCGGGTTCTAAGCTAGATTCCAAGTCAGGCTGCTGGGGTGCTACGGTGGCCAGGTCCAGAGAGCTCTCCTCGGTGGTGGTGGTGGCCATAGCAGGACGGAGCCCTCGTCAATGTTTGTGTGTGTGCGAGTAGTGTGTATGCATGTGTGTGACCAAGGAGACCGGCAGGGAGAGAAAAAAGGGGAGAGAGGGGCAAGAAACACCCCCTTGTGCCTTTTCTTTAAATCCTCCGCCCCCTTCACTTAATTTAGTACACAAATCTGACTCTTTCTCTCTCCCTCCAAGCTGTTTGAAGCTTTAAGGATTTGCTGCCATGGCCTTGCAAGCCACTTCTATACTACAACACGGTCTTCTCTATCCGAAGGGCTCCACATAGACAAACAAAATCTACAACTTCAACTGAGGCTCACTCTGCTCCGAACAAATCCTCCATAATCCTCAATTCAACATCCTCAGATTATGTGAATAGATAGTGAAGGCCTATGATAAGACAAGATACACATCTCACCCACACAGACACACGCACACAACCAGTAAACCATCCTCACACCAGTGCACACAGCTAACAAAATAAAGGGGTCATCCATTTGGGTTCATGTCTGCCCTCCCTCCCCTTCCTCTGAATGAGACCTACGAAGGCTTGAGATTCCACTGGTAGGGGTGAAGGGGACTGGAGGGGTGTATCACAGCAGTGAGTGTGTGGCGTTTGTGTTGAGGGGGAGCTTGCAACAATGCTTGGAATAAAAAAGAAGAACTCCAATCAGTGGTGGAAGAAGTACTCAGGTCCTTAAGTAAAAGTACCATTACAACAATGTAGAAACGCTCCACTACAAGTAAAAGTGCTGCATTCAGAATCTCAGCAGAAATACACAAGTATTCTCAGCAAAATGTACTTAAAGTGGTAAAAGTGAAAGTACTTATTATGCTGGAAAATTGCCCCTGTGACCGATATATCAATATAAATTACATTATCAAATGTTACACCTATGCATCAGTGTGCACATAGCATTTTTCTGCTGTAGCTGGTCGAGGTAGCGCTAGATAGGTTAGGTAATATAGTCCAGTGGTGCCCAACCTAGTGGTCATGCCCCCTCCAAAGAGATCATAAGACTGTGATATTATTAATGGGGTAGGGAGAAAGAAGTTCTGCTACACAAAAGTGTAGCCATTTTTAGGTCTTCACTCTTCTCTTTTGCTTCTTTTATCTAAAATCTTAATCTGTACACTAATTAGAGACTACAGCTGTCAGATAAATGTATAGTAGAGTTAAAACTATAATTTCTTCCTGAAATGTAGGTGAGCAGAATATAAAATAGCATGCAGTGAAATACTCTAGTAGAATACCAGTACTTTTAAACTGTACTTAAGTAAAGTAAATGAGTAAATGAAACCCATTTGTTTGTGAACAAGCAGGCAGTCAGAAAGTCATAAGCTGTAGTGACAGAGGGGAAATAGTTTAAAAGATGCAAAAAAAAAAAGGGGGAGGGCAACTGAGATTTCTGAAATTGCTTAGGAATTATTAAGTCCCCTCCCTACTTTAAATTTCTCAAGCTTGAAACCTTGAGTACAGACTGCTGAAACATGGGTAAAAACAAACTGCTCACTTAGTCAGGTCTAGCGGGACCCTGTTTCCAGCTCAACTCGGTGTTTTCCATATTGCCCAGACAAATTTGGCCCCAGGCGAGTCAGTAAACATTATTTGGCAGTGCGGAGATCTTGCTAACATTACAAATTACTGCAGGCTAGACTTATTTGGCTGAGGAGGATGGTAAGTGAAAGTCATGATGACTGTGTCACCATGGAAACTGGTCAAGAAGTGAATTACTCCAAATTTAATCTAACTTCACAACTGCAGAGCGCCTCCCTCCAGCCCCCCATTTAGCCCCGTCTGACTGGAAGAATGTGTGTTTCCAGTAAGTGTCGTGGCGTGCGTCACTGTTTGACCCACATGCAAAGCAGAGAAAAGTCTAGCCCTCCTGCAGGGTGACTGATGAGCTCTGGACAGTTTACTGAAATCAACCCCTGAATCTATGAGTGAATCCTTTATTCATCTAGACAGATAGATAAATAGCTAGATTTCACACACATAATAAGAAATCATTTTACCAGTATCTACCCTCCTGGTTAAAGCACAGTCTCCTTATTCACTACACCACCTCACTGCCCATTATAGATTTACACTAAGACCTGAGCTGGCACTCTAATCCTGAGAAACCTTAACGACATGCAACAAACATTCATGTGTCCTCAGAGAAACTGTGGAAGAGAGAAGTGCTACAGATGCAAGAAGTCTAAGAATTAATGCCAGAAAGGTGGTTAAGTTTTAATAAGACAGCATCATAAAGCCTGGTGGTCTCTATGCCTAATTCATGACTATGCAGAAACTTCATTTAAAAATAAAATGTTGCCTTCCTTCGGTGAGCTGACTCTCTACAAATTATTGATTTTAAAGAAATAATTCCATATTCCTTCAGGTATTTACTTTTTAGCATTTCTGAATCATGAACCTAATCCATTGTGAAGTGTGCCTTGCATTTGAAATTGCATTTTCAAAATACAGTTTCCTATTTATGCAGCCTGTATCTCTAATATGTGCATTTGAGCCTATAATGCAGGGTAGTGTTGTGGTGTAGAATCAGGACTCCATCGGTGTGTTAATACTCCATTTACTATTTTTTTGTAATGTAATACCGCAAAGAAAAATGGCCTTTTCTTCCGATTCTTGATGCTATTTAAACCTAATTTTAAAGTTCACAGGGTCCTGAAAGCCCTGTAGCACAAATCATTTCAAAAAAACAACAAAAAACCTGGTTAGGCCTGGGCCACAGTCAGGATTTTAGATAAACTGAGGTCATGAGTAGAAAAACTTTCCCTAACACATACCCCAGCTCTCAACTGTTAAATTATATTTTCTGCACATTTTCACCCTTTCAGACCTGCATCTTGTTCAGTAGTGTCATGTCATGTCAGGTCACAGGCCTTTTGACATGTCACAGTACGAAAAACAGAGGTGTGAACAGTAAAATTAACGACGGCGGATTTCCATTTACCTGCTTCAGTTTCAGCTTCCTGGTACTATTCATGCTGGGTCACTGTCACACTGGAATGGCTTATCAATTTATTTATTTCGGTTGGGCTAAAGGTTGTCAAAATTAAAAATATCTATCCTAAATATACACAAACCGGCATATATCACACACAGGAATGAAATGAAGGTCTGACCCATCCCTTGTGTATGCACACAGCATCTAACAGCACAACATAGTGACCTCATGCAAATTTGAATAGCCTACATGTAATGGCCCAGGAGATATCCAACAGTAGAACTCAGGCTATATAAATAAATACATTCACACATCAGCCTCCGATAAATACAAAAGTAAACAAAAGCATATACAAATATAAACCAACATAACCCAAATACAACGATACCTACACTTAAATAAACATTCACAAATGATATATCATCAATATAATCCTCATAAAATATGAGAATATGTCTGATGATATTTTCTTTTCCTATTCCACGTTTCAGAAATAAAGTCAGGTTTTTTCATCGACGTTGCTAAAACACTAAAAAATTACTGAGACTCTACCCACAGTGCCTCAACACACTGGTCTGCCGATGTGTGTGTGTATGTGTGTGGCGCTAGCTCCCCCGCCGCGCCGCACGGTGGCGCTGTGAGGTCTTCAACCAGCTTCTCCCACTTTCTCTCGGCTGCGTCGCCTCCGGTGCTCTCCCGGCGCAACTCGTGACTGATTTTATTTACAACCAGCCTCCTTGCCGACGGCGAGGCCACTACAAGCGGCGGCCCTCGGCCCCGACGACTCCCCCCTCCGTATGAATCCAAACATGCCAGCTCAGACGTGACCCGTCAGTTGAAGCTGCTGTAAAAGACGAACCATGTGGAGAGTCCAAGGTTTTGTTGGCAGAGGTGAGGGAAACTCTTTAACGCAGTCCCATGTTGTTTCTGCACGGAGGTTAATTATGGTAAAGTACATTAACACCCGCGTAGCGTAACGTTAGCCGTCCGTTGCCTTTCGCCAGCCGCTGGCGAGGTCCTCTGTCGGTGCAGCTGACGCCGTCAGTCGGTTTATTTTTGTTTCGGCGAAGTTACTGACTTGCTGCCAAAAGCCTTTTGTCTGGACCTTTTCATTTAGGTAAAATTCCCACGGGCTGTGTACGACTGACCCGTATAACCGCCGCACACAGAAACATACGTTAGGGTGTCAAACGCCAACACACGTAACGTCACCTGTGAGAAACACCGGGGCCAGTGTTTACACGTATACCCGTATACAGGACATCTGCAGGTCTTAAAAAACAGTCTTGAAAAAGCATTTGAATACAGCATTCCTCAACGAAAAAGGCATTAAAAAGGTCTCACGTTTCATTTGAAATAAACCCTGTGGAACCCCTAGTATACACACACACACATACCATGTATAATATTTGGTACAGAAAAGCAATACCACAAAATTTAGCTTTGATCCAATAGCAAGTAATACTGAGGCGAGGATCACCAATATCTATACAGATATTGATACATTTTTATTGTTAAAAGCAGCTTTTTATCAACATGTTCGGGTGAGGAGCATTTCATGATTTATGAAGTGAAAGTATTTTATATGCTGAATATATGATAATTACCTCCAAATAAATTGCCAAACATGAAGCACTTCTTTTTACTATTCTCCGTTAATTACGTAATTACACGTATTTTCAAACACAAGACAGTTTTTTTTATCAGTAAATAGCAAATGTTCATTATGCGAATTCTCTGAACTAAAGAGGTCACTGCTGCGAACACGCACACAACAGCAGCAGGGACGCAAATATTGCAGCACTAAGAAGAGTGTTGGTCTTCCCAGGATGGGATCTAACATGATGGAGCCACCTTTTTGGTATCAGTGACTTTGTATCAGTTGTAACAATACTTTGAGGATAGATCAGCCAACACCCAGTATTCGGTCTTTGTCTCTGTCTGAACTAAATTTCTTAATTTCTTGCCTTTTTTCTTGGCTTAGATTTACTTATTAATATATTTTGGGAAATCTATGTAAAATTAGTATTGCACCGCAAAACTACATTTGTCTTTACAAAACCTGGGCAGTATTTGTAATAATATCATGTCTTTTCATGTATATCAGCATACACCAGTTAACCAGTCAAATCACATTATTTGGGTTCTTACCAGCTCTGTGAAATGCATTTGCACAAGGGGAAATTATCCTGTTTTTCAGGACTTTGATACTGCAGGAGTGCCGCTGCACATATTCTGCTAGCAATGTATTTTACACATCTCATAGGTTTCCATAATTTCCTAGAATTTAACTAATATATAGTTGTAAATTCATAGAAAGTTTACTGGTTTACTGGATTAACATCCAGTTAACTAATTCCAGTTAGA